>NC_083332.1:12766880-12996690 GCF_963455315.2 Globicephala melas | reverse complement strand
AAAAGCGTCAAGCTTTCAGCCTAAGCACTGGCCCTTCAAGCCTAACTTGGGTACCCCATTCTCAGCTCCGACCTAACGTCCAGTCTTCACCTGTTCAACATAAGCCCTGCTCACATTCAAGGTTAGCAGGGAGAAGTGCCCCAGGAAAAGCCTAGGGAGCCTGGATTTGTGGGAACCTAGAGAGGAGGTTGGTGGAAAGAGAGGAGGTGGCTCCCAGTTTGTACCGCCCCTCAAAGGCCTGGCCCCAAACCAAAAGCAACGCCCCATTGAGCCCACTTTGCATTGTACAGCGGTATTCTGTTCTGACCTCTTTGATTGGTCCCTCCACAAGCCCTCTACTCAAACCTACTCTGCATTGGACTGCCCCTCAGAGTCACCCTCTCTGATTGGTCCCTGCTTTCCAAACTCCTTGCTCCTGATTGGGCAAGTCCTTGCACATGCCTCTTTCTGATTGGATCGTTTGCAATCATGAACCTGGAGGCAGACAGTTTAACCGTGGTGTGGGGGGTAGTGGGAGGAGAAAGAGGAGGTAGAGGAAGAGGAGCGGGTTCCCTGAATCCCCTGCCTAAGAGAGGGAGTGGCCGTGGACCACAGGATAGCTTTGGGTTAAAGTTCTAACTGTACAGACCACTAGCTGTGTGGCTTTGAGCAACTATTTTTGACTTCTGTGCCTCAGTTTCTTCATTTGTAAATTGGGATAAAACTGGTACCTTCTTCACGGGTTACTGTAGGAATTAAATTAGTTAATACCTGTAAAGTGCTTATAGAAGTACCTGGCACATAGGAAGCCCTCAATCAGAGTTGGCTATTATTATCCATTTGATCATGTAAGTTCATGACCTTGGACAAGTCCTTTTGCCTCTCTGATCCCTGCAGACCAGGAGTTGCTGACCTCTTCATTGAATGACCCGTCCTATCTCCTCATCTCTAGCCTTTAGGAACTGAGGCTGTGCAGAGGGATGTGTAGAGACATCCCTAGCAAGAGAAATGGGATAGGGGCACCAGCATGGGTGAAAGAGAGGAGAGGCGCTCAACCCAACCCTCTCCCCACAGAAAACTGAGGGCAGTGGGGATCTCTCTATAGTCCAGTGTAGAGCGATTCTATCCTGAATCCCTCATGCAAAGGGCTTGTCCTGACTGGGGACAAGGGGCAAGGGATGGGACAGAGTGGGGTGATGAGGACATGTTAAGGCTGGGAAGGAAGGGGAAGGGTTGGAGCTGGGCTTGTGGACCCTCCCCCAGGAATGACAGGGCCGGGGGAGGGGCAGCCAGGGCCCAAGGTCACTCTGTCCTTGTTACCATGGCAACAGCCACCTCTCAACTGGGAACCTGGAAAAGGGTGGGAGGAGGGAGTTCCCAGGTCCCTGAATCTAGGGACAGAGAGAGGAACAATCAGAGACCTGGAGGAGAGGCAGAGAGAGACAGTGATTCAACTCTGTGAAAACCTGCCCATCTCAGAATCCTCAGAGCCTGGTACACTGTGGGTGCTCAATGAATGTCCCTCAGAAACAGAAAGCCTGAGAGAGTCAAGTACCCAGAGATGACAGAGAAAGAAAGAAGAATCTCCAGACAGGGGCAGGCAGTGTCCCTTTCCTGCCTCCTCAACCTCATACTCCTCGGGGTTCCACTGAGAGTCCTGGATCCTCTTAATCTTTCCCAGACCTGGGCCCTCAGGCCTACCCAACTGCACAAACCACCCACCCCCAGCAACTCCCCAGCCCCTGAAGATGTTCTATTTCACTTTTATAGCAACTTCAACAACTTTTCTGCCTTTAAAATCTTCCTGCCTGGGGGCTTACTGAGAAAATTAGCATAGGTACCAGCTATCGCCTGCTAGGGTGGGAAGGTGAGAGGTGGGGAGACAGGCACTCGGCCTTCTTTACTCTCAGGGACGCAGGTGTCCTTGTCCCCCTTGGGAGTGGCCCCTCCACAGATTCAGATATCCCCCCAATCCCTCTAGGAGACCAGGCCTCCCTCATTTCTCCCTAGGAAATCCTGCAGGCCCCTCCCTTTCTTTCAGAGGAACAGGTACTGAATCCTCCTCTACTCCCAGGCCTCAGCAGGCGTCCACTGGATCTGCCTGCCCTCTACTGGCCTAAGGCTGGTACTGCAGGACTGCCACCTACAGCCCACAGTGAGGAACAGAAACTGAGCCAGAACTGAGGGTCTCTGAGTTCTTGTATTTTAATTTCTTTAAGGTCTCAGATGTTCAGGTCCTAGGGGGCCTGAGTTCAGGTCCCCCGCCCAGAGGTCAGCGAAAGAAAGACAACTTCTCCTGGAGCCAGGCCTCTGTGAGGTCATCAGTGGTGCGGATTTCAAACACCTGGGCAGAGAGAGGGCTCAGTATTATAATCCACTCAGGAACCGAAAAGAGTGAGGGCCCTGACCCCCTCCTCCTTCAGACCCAGGAACCCAGATCCCCAGCCCCCTCATGGCACAGACCAGGAGTCCAGACTCTCCCTTTCACACTCGGGAGCCTCAGCCCCAGGCCCAGACCTTTGTGAGCTCTGCCGTCTGCACCAGCCTGTTCTTGCTTCCTGCGTACATCATCTGTTGTTCAGGCTTGCAGCCTGTGTGGAAAAGAGAAGGAGGAAGCATAACTGGGGGATGCCAGAGTGTTCTCTAAGGCCCTAGTAATGTCCTGCAGACCCTGGAGTTTTCTAAGAGTCCCAGGAACTGTTCTAAGGAGGTCCCTGGAGGCTATAGTCAGAGTCCCCAGGTTTGTTCGGGGGCTTGAAGTTATTTTAGGGTCCCTGGAGTTGGTTTGGGGCCAGACAGGGGTTTCTAGGTAAAAGGAAGAAGTGAGTTTGCTTATACGCCTCAGGACTAAGGAGGATGGGGGCTCTGTGCCTCCACCTCCACCCAATGCCCTCTCAGGACTCACACCACACACACCACACTCTCACACAGGCACCTACACACATGCACACAGTCACACAATCACCAGTCACAGGCATGCACACACACTTGCACTCAAACACACACACTTACACACCCTCACACAGAATCTAAGACCACTTTCTCAGGATGAGTAGAGCTGTGTCTCACCCACAGGGCTGGAGAAGATGAAACACAAGGGGTAGGACACTCGGCCATCGGCGTGCGTGTACTTGTAGCTGTAGACCACGAACCTACAGCAGCAAGAGGGAATCCAAACTCAAGACTTGGCCTGGAGCCCAGGCCCAGTGCCCATTACCTCAGACCACAACCTTGAAATCTTGACTGAGTCTGAGAACCTAGGGTTAACAACTGAGACGCAGGGTACTAGCCTCAAACACAATAAATGATTTAAAAAATAATAATAAAAATGGATAAATAATAAGAACCTGCTGTATTAAAATTAATTAATTAATTAATTAATTTTTTAAAAAAAGATAACATAGAACTATACATACAGTGTATAAATGTCAGTTTCCCAGTTTTGATACTGTACTGTAGTTAGGTAAGATGTAACCATTGGGGGAAACTGGATAAGGGGTACTATATTTGCAACTCTCTGTGAATCTATAATAATTTCAAAATTAAAAGTCTTTTTAATAATTAAAATAATAATAATAATAGTAAATGCTAAATAGAACTACCATGTGATCCAGCAATTCCACTGCTGGGTATTTATCAAAGAAAATGAAAACAATAATTTGAAAAGATATATGCACCCCCATATTTATTGCAGCATTATTTATAATAGCCAAGATATGGAAAAAACCTAAGTACCCATTGATGGATGAATGGATAAAGAAGATGCAGTATACACACACACACACACACACACACACACACACACACAATGGAATACTATTCAGCCATAAAAAAGAACGAAATCTTGCCATATGCAACATGGATGGATGTTGAGGGCATTACGCTAAGTGAAATAAGTCAGAGAAGGATAAATGTCTTATGATCTCACTTATATGTGGAATTTAAAAAATAAAAACAAAGAAACAAGCCACCAAGTTCATAAATACAGAGAACAGATTAGTGGTTGCCAAAGGTGGGGGTGGGCGAAATGGGTGAAGGGAGTCAAAACGTACAAATTTCCAGTTATTTGATTTCCCATTATTTATTTTAAATAAGTCCTAGGGATATGACGTACAGCATGGTAAGTATAGTTAACAGTGCAGTATTGTATATTTGAAAGTTGCTAAAAGAGTAGATATTAAAAGTCCTCATCGTAAGAAAAAAATTTTTTTAAACTATGTATGATGACAGATGTTAACTAGATTATGGTGGTGAACAGTTTGTAATACAGTATATACAAATATCAAATCATTATGTTGTACACCTGAAACTAATATAATATGTCAAATATATCTCAATAAAAAATTTTTTTAAGAAAGAGTGGCTTAGGGACTTCCCTGGCGGTCCAGTGGTTAAGACTCTGCCCTTCCACTGCAGGGGCGCAGGTTCCATCCCTGGTCAGGGAACTAAGATCTCACATGCCGAGTGGTGCGGCCAAAATAAATAAATAAATAAGTGCTTATTTGATTCACAACAACCCTATGATGTAGGTACTATTATTATCCCCATACTACAGATGGAAAAATTGAGGCCCAGAGAGGTGAAGTCACTTGCCCAAGTTTCTATGGATAGATTTGAACCCAGGAAGTTGGCTGGTAGAGTATAAGTGCTCAACCACTATGTTTTACTATACAGAGAACTAGAATCAGGGGCTGAGACTACAGCCAGCTACATAATTTCCCAAGCCCAGCACAAAATGAAAATGCAGGGCCCCTTTTTATAAACACAGGAGAAAGGCTTTTTTCCTTTCTTCTGCAGTCTCTCTTCAGATTGATCTTTTAAAATTTCCTATTTAAAATCACGCTCTCTTGGGCATGGGGACACTCACAGAGGGAATGGAAATGCTCAAAGGCACACCCTGGAACTTGTCATGCAGGGGGTGAGTACCGACCCTGACCCTGACACTCCCTGAACCTGTAATCGGGTCCCCTGCCTAGGACAGAGGGCAGCAGCCATTGCTGGGCAATGCAGGGAATGGGTAGCTGAGAACCCATCCAGGCTGGAGATATGAGCTGAGGGAGGCTCCAAGCCCCCAGCGCATGCTCCATTGTTCCATCACACTTCACACAAAACACAGATTCAAAGATATAACTATAAAGAATTTCAAGACAGCAGGCAGTCGTAGAGCATCAAGCCCTGCATTCAAGGCTCCCTTCTGGGTATGGGGCCCTGTGTGACTGCACTTGTCAGACGCCCAGGATGCTGGTCCTGGCTGAGATCTAGAGCCTGAGATCTCAACTCTGAGGCTCAGAGTTGTAGGGCACCCAAAAATCAGTTGAGATGAAAAATCTAAAGAGACCAGTTTTCACAGAAGTATCGAAAAGCTCCTCCACACACAAAAGCACCAGGCTCCTCTGGCTTCACACAGGATTCTCCTCAATCATTAAAGGTCAAATAAATCCTTTGCTACTCAAAGTATGCCCAAATATTGAAAAATAAGGAAATTTTAACTTTTTTTTTAAATGAAGCAAGAGCAATGTTGAGACCAAAACCTGACATGGTTTGTACAAAAAAAAAAAAAGCAAACTCTAACATTACATATGACTATTAGTGTAAAATTCTGCAATAAAATTTTGGTAAACAAACCAAAAGTCCTAGGACAGGAACATTTGACTTCAGAGACATAGATCCCGAGCCCATGAATAGGACTGGAACCCAAACAGTCCCTCAGTCTGTATCCCTATCGTCACCCCTCTCCCCATGGCCTGACCGTCCCCTTCCTTCCCCCAGCATACCTGGGCTGTCTCTCTGGCAACTCCATTTTTAGTTCCTCTGGAGAAATATTCTGGGGATGAGGGGAGAGAAAAAAAAAGACTGCCATTAAATGAACACTTACTGTGTGCCAAGGCACTTGTCCAAGAAATACACATACATGGATTAACTCATTGACCTCTCCCAAATCCCAGAGGGGTTGGTCTTATTGTTATCCCCATTTTACAGATGAGCAAACTGAAGCCCAGAGGTGTTAAGACACTTTTCTTCTAAACCCCCTACAAGGATTAAATCATTGAATCCACAGACAACTCTAAGAGGTAGGGACTGCTATCACCGTTTCACAGATGAGGAAAGAGAGACCCATACAGGTGAAGTCTCTCGCCTAGGGTCACAGCTAAGTTGGGACTTGACCTCCGGGTCTTTCTGGCCCCCCATGCCAGGCTCTTAGCATCAGTCACAGTCGCTTGGGTCTCCCAGTCCCACCCTGCCCTTCTTGGAGGTCCCATCCCCCGATCCCCTCACCTGAAATTCTTCCTCCAGCACCACCATCTGCCGGTCTTTGTCCACCTTCACTGAGGAGGGAGGGCACATGGGGGTTAGAGGCCCCTCCCATCTGCCCCCACGCTTGTCCCCATACCCCATCCTTCCAGGAGGGAAGATGACACTCACTTATTATGGCCGCATTGTCCGTCTCTTTTCGGAAGCGAAATTTCCTCAGCTTTTCCTTTAGCTCTGGGTCCACCTCGCACACCACCAGGGAGTCAGACTGTCAGAGGAGCCCAGCAAGAGCTGAGTCGCCTGGCCTCAGCCCTGCTCCCTTCCCCAAACCTCAGTTTTTCCATCTACTAATGAGGAGGAAGACCCAATAGCCCATAGATTGCCTTTGTGAACATTAGGAAAAGGCTCCTTTCCCTCAGGGCAGATGCTGCCCCTTTGCAGAGCAGAGGCTGGACTCGAGCCCTCTCAGCAGGTGCCCTTGGGCAATGCCCGGGGTGGCCCAGGGATCTGCTTGCCTGGGCTAAACCCGGAACCACAGTCTCTTTTCCCCCAGCCTTGACCTCCCTTCCACAGCCTGCCCTTCACCCTGGTGTCCTCCTAGCCCCAGCCCCACTCCAGCCCCTAGCCCTTTCCATACGACCCTGGCCCCAACCATGACTTTTCTGTCCACAGGCCTCTTCTTTTCTGGGTTCCGCTGTCCTCTAGGGGTGGGGACCAGGGCTACAGGGGGCAGGGTGTGGGGTAGGGGAAAGGTTTCATCTAACACCACATCCTGTTTATGCCCATTCTGGGACAACTGTCACAGATGACTCCTCCCCCTCTTTCCTTCCCCTCATCTGCTGGGACCTTCCAGGCTTTGCAGTCACCCAGACCAGGTTCGAATGCTGCCTTACTGTGTGGCCCTAGCTAAGTAACTTCACGCCTCTGATTCAGGATTGTTATGAGGATAAAATAGTTTCACATATCTCCCAGCATGGTGGACACACTCAATACACAGTAGGTAATGATGAGCTTTATTATTTTTTTAATTTTTATTGGAGTATAGTAGATTTACAATGTTGTGTCAGTTTCAGGTGTATAGCAAACATATGCATATACATATATCCACTCTTTTTTAGATTCTTTTCCCATATAGGTCATTACAGAGTATTGAATAGAGTTCCCTGTGCTTTACAGTAGATCCTTATTACTTATCTATTTTATGTATAGTAGTGTATATATGTCAATCCCAATTTCCCAGTTTATCCCTTCCCCTCCTTTTGCTCACTGGTAACCCTGTTTGTTTTCTACATCTGTGACTCTATTTCTGTTTTGTAAATAAGGTCATTTGTACCATTGTTTTTAGATTCCACCTATAAGTGACATATATTTGTCTTTCTCTGTCTGACTTACTTCACTCAGTATGACAATCTGTAGGTCCATCCATGTTGCTGCAAATGACATTATTTTGTTCTTTTTTATGGCTGAGTAATATTCCGTTGTATGTATGTACCACATCTTCTTTACCCACTTGTCTGTCAATGGACATGAGGTTGCTTCAATGACTTGGCTATTGTAAATAGTGCTGCAATGAACATTAGGGTGCATGTATCTTTTTTTTAAAATAAATTTATTTATTTGAGGCTGCGTTGGGTCTTCATTGCTGTGCACGGGCTTTCTCTAGTTGCAGCGAGTGGGGGTTACTCTTCGTTGCAGTGCGTGGGCTTCTCACTGCGGTGGCTTCTCTTGTTGCAGAGCACAGGCTCTAGGCACGTGGGCTTCAGTAGTTGTGGCACGTGGGCTCAGTAGTTGTGGCACACAGTCTTAGTTGCTCTGTGGCATGTGGGATCTTCCCAGACCAGGGCTCAAACCTGTGTCCCTTGCATTGGCAAGCGAATTCTTAACCACTGCACCACCAGGGAAGTCCCTGGGGTGCATGTATCTTTTTGAATTATGTTTTTCTTCGGATATATGCGCAGGGATTGCTGGATCATATGGTAGTTCTATATTTAGTTTTTTAAGGAACCTCCATACTGTTCTCCATAATGGTTGTACCAATTTACATTCCCACCAACAGTGTAGGAGGGTTCCCTTTTCTCCACACCCTCTCTAGCATTTATTATCTGTAGATTTTTTGATAATGGAATAATGAGCTCTTTAGCTCCTCCTCCAGGAAGACTTCCTGGATTCCCACCCACCCAATCTGGAATATTTTAATTCCAGAGCTGAAAGGGGGAACTTAGAGATGTTTGCTGGTCAAACTGCCACTTATTAGGTTGATGGGGAAATGGAGAATAGAGAAAAGACTCCACAGCACCCAAGTAATGATGAATTTTTTCCTGTAATTATTCAACCTCATGGGCCTTATAATGGTGCTACAACAATGGTGTTCCATCCTATCAGACCAATACCTCCTTTTTTATTAAGAGCATTTTGTATTGCCCCCCCCGCCAAGTTCCCATCCTGAAATGAAATTCCTAGATAACGCAACATAGTTATACACATAAGTTCTCCCCCAAATCAATATAATGTCCTAATTGTCATATAAAGGAGAAATAAAAGGGAAGTGATTGATCAGAAACCTGTGCATTTCCGTGAGAAAATATAAGCAAACAATAGAGAATTGTTAAAGGATCCAGCCCCACGATGTCTGGCCCACTGTACTGACTTCCCTCCATAGCAGTGGGCAGATCCCACCCTCTCTCACCTCTTCAAGGGCATTGCTGCAGCTGCTCTCCTCCCTGCATCATCAATGTCTTCACCTCTACTGAATCTTTCCCTCAGCGTACACGCCGTGTTATGTCTTCCATCTTAAAAACTAAAAACCCTGTCTCCCGTCGAGCCACTGCCCATTCATTTCCTTCCCTTTTCAGCAAGACTTCTTGAAAGAACTGTCCACACTCACTGCCTCCAATTTCTCCTCCCATTTCACTCTTCAACTCTCTCCCAGCAGACTCACTCCTGTCTCTCTCCAATGACATACACTTGTCGGGGCCACCAAGGACATCTGTGGTGCTGGACCTAATGGTCAATTCTCAGTCTTCATCTGCTGTGCCCTGTCAGCCACATCTGACACCATCCATCACTCCCCATGCCCAAAACACTTTCTTCACTTGGCTTCCAGGACACCACCCTGGCCTGGTTTTCCTCTGGTTCTTCTGGCTGTGCCTGCTCAGACCTTCTTTTTTTTTTTTTTTTTTTTTTTTTTGCGGTATGCGGGCCTCTCACTGCTATGACCTCTCCCGCTGCGGAGCACAGGCTCCAGACGCGCAGGCTCAGTGGCCATGGCTCACGGGCCCAGCCACTCCGCGGCATGTGGGATCTTCCCGGACCAGGGCACGAACCCGTGTCCCCTGCATCGGCAGGCAGACTCTCAACCACTGTGCCATCAGGGAAGCCCCAGACCTTCTTTTTTTTTTTAAATTTTATTGAAGTATAGGTGATTTACGATGTTGTGTTAATTTCTGCTGTACAGCAAAGTGATTCCGTTATACATGTACATACTTTTTTTACATATTCTTTTCCATTTTGGTTTATCACAGGATATTGAATACAGTTCCCTGTGCTATACAGTAGGAACTTGTTGTTTATCCATTCTATGTATAATAGTTTGCATCTGCTACCCCCAAACTCCCAATCCATCCCTCTCCCACACCCCTCCAACGACAAGTCTGTTCTCTATGTCTGCGAGTCTGTTTCTGCTTCGTAGATAAGTTCATTTGTGTCACATTTTAGATTGCTCATATAAGTGATAACATATGGTATTTGTCTTACTCTTTCTGACTTAGTATGATAATCTCTAGGTCCATCCATTCATTTGTCGATGGACATTTAGGTTGTTTCCATGTCTTGGCTATTGTAAATAGTGCTGCAAGGAACATCGCAGTGCATATATCTTCTCGAATTATAGTTTTCTCTAGATATGTGCTTAGAAGTGCGATTGCAGGATCATATGTCAGCCTCCTTTTAACAGCCAGGTGTCCCAGGGATCAGTCCTTGGTCCCCTTCTCTTTTCCATCCATCTTCCTGTCTTCCTGATAGCAACAGCTTCTTGGTTTTCAAAGGGGATACCTTAATTATTTCTCCAGCTGGGCCTCTCCCTGAACTCTAGGCTCTTATATCCAAATGCCAGTGTGACATATCCATCTGCATGTCTTAAGAGTCATCCTTGACCCGTCTGTTTCCTCTGACAACGTACCTCAGAAATTGTCAGCTCTGAACTTCAAAATATAACCAGAACTGGTCCACTGCTCCCCTCCACAGCCCATATTCTTCTGCCTGAAATCTCACAGCAGCCTCCTCCCTGTTTCTCTGCTCCTGCCCGCCTCTCAACACTCTGTTCTTCATAGGACCGTCAGAGGCATCCTAAAACAACCCAAGCCAGGAATTCCCTGGCTGTCCAGTGGTTAGGACTCTGTGCTTCCACTGCGGGGTCACAGGTTCGATCCCTGGTCAGGGGAACTAAGATCCTGCATGCTGCACGGCGTGGCCAAAAAAGAAAACCAAGCCAGATGACATGCCTGCCCTCTCAAAAACCCTCTCATGGCTCCACTATTATTTGGGTGAAAGCAAAAGTCCTTATAGTGGCCTTAAAAACTCTAAATCATCTGCCACGACCCCTCCTCCATTACTTCTTGGACCTTGTCTTTCAATACTCTCCTCTTTGCTCACTCCTCTCCACCCACACTAGCCCCTTTCTGGTTCTGTGAATGATCCTGTCACTGGGCTTTTGCACTTGCTGGCTCCTCTTTCTGGAACCCTCCTTCCTTCATGGTTCACCCCTTCACTCCTTCAGATTTCTGTTCAAATGTCACCTGATCAAAGGTGCTTTTCCCCATCTAAAACAGTGCCAGCCGCATCTCTCAATCCCCTTATAAGTTTTCTCCATAGAACTTATTACCAAGTTACATTGTATTTATTTGTTTCTGTCCCCCCCAACTAGAAGGTAAGCCTCATGAAGAGAGGGATTTTTGTCTGCCTCGTTCATTGCTGAATTTTTAGCACTTCGGGTAGTGCCTGGCACATTTTAGGTACTCAAGAAGTCTTATTGAATGAATAAATGAACCAGCACCCTTAGAGCACAACCATTCTATATGGTGTGAAAGTTGTTGCTTAAATGGAGGGGGTAATGCTTAGGGTTTGTGATATCCCCCCCCACTCTGTTTTAAAATGGCCTTTCCAGGCTTCCCTGGTGGCGCCGTGGTTAAGAATCCACCTGCCAACGCAGGGGACACGGGTTCGAACCCTGGTCCGGGAAGATTCCCACATGCTGCGGAGCAACTAAGCCCGTGTGCCACAACTACTAGCTCTTGTGCCATGACTACTGAAGCCTGCGCACCTAGAGCCCGTGCTCCACAAGAGAAGCCACTGCAATGAGAAGCCCGCGCCCTGCAACGAAGAGTAGCCCGCGCCCTGCAACGAAGAGTAGCCCGCGCTCGCCACAACTAGAGAAAGCCCGCTAGCAGAAACAAAGACCCAACGCAGCCAAAAATAAATAAAATTTTTTTAATTAAAAATTTTTTTTAATAAAATGGCCTTTCCTCACAGCATCTGAGATGCCATGTTTTCCTGGTTTTCTTCCTCCTCTCTCTCTCTGGCTGTTCCTTCTCAATCTTTGTTGAGAGTGTCAATTCCTTTGCTCAAACCTTATACGTCTCCTCTTCTCAAGGTTCTGTCCAGTCCTTGTCTCCATTCATCCTTCATACCCACCGCACACTAGGTCACTAACTCCCACAGCTTCAATTACCATCTTTGATCACCCTCAGATCTTGGTTTCCAGCCCCAATTTTTCTCTTAAGCCCCAGCCCCAGGGGTGTGGAGCCGCCTAAATCCTCATGCTGGGTGGCACACACTGGGCTCAGCATCTTCCTAACCTGTTTCTCCTCTGGGTCTCCTTCTCAGGGAAGCCCCCAATCCCCCCAACCTTCTAGCCAGAGGGCCTCATCTTGAACTTCTCCCTCCCTACCCCTCTGCGGCCACCCAGTCCCAGAGCAGGTTCCCCGGGCCTCCTGGGCATCCAGCCCTGCCACCCACTCCTCCTCCCCTCCCCACAGTCCCACCCTGGTGCAAACGCCCCTCTCCTACCCCAGCTGCCTCCCTGGACTCTCAGCTCCAGTTCTATTTCCTCCAATCCATCTTCCATATAAAAGCCAGAGACATCTTTGCAAACCCCCACTGACTCTCCTTGGCTTGAAGCCCTTCCATGGCTCCTCAGCGTCCTCGGGACAAATCCAAACTCTCTCAAGTGGCCAAACTTTTGGCCGCGGTGAACTCTATGTTCCACTCCGACTGCCTTTCTTTGGGTTCCTCTAACAACCACGCCTCTGTCACCTGACAGCCTTCTGAGTGAGCGCCCCGCTCTGATTAGTTCACGCTGATCCAGGACAGTGTGCATTTAGGACACTAAATGGACGGAGGAGGTTCGGGGAATGAACCGGAATGAATGCGGAATGAATAGGTTACAACAGTCAGAGCAACAACTCCCACTTATTGAAGGCTTTGCGCCCACCGCTTTATCAACAATTTTTTTAAATTTTATTTATTTATTTATTTTTGCCTGCATTGGGTCTTCCGTTGCAGGGCGCGGGCTTCTCACTGCAGTGGCTTCTCTTGTTGTGCAGCACAGGTTCTAGGCGTGGGGGCTTCAGTAGTTGTAGCACGCTGGCTCAGTAGTTGTGGCACGTGGGCTCTAGAGCGCAGGCTCAGTAGTTGTGGCACACGGGCTTAGCTTCTCCCGGACCAGGGCTCGAACCATTGCCCCCTGCATTGGCAGGCGGATTCTTAACCACTGCGCCACCAGGGTAGCCCTGCCCGGCACTTTTAAATGCTTCCTCTCTTTCAATTCCTATCTGAGAGAAGAAGCAACAGGTTCACAGACGGTTGCGGTGGGAAAGCTGAGACTCCAGCAGCCGGAGCGGTTACTCGCAACCTAGACAGTCAGGTGGTGGCGGGGCCCAGGCCTAGAGCGGAGCGTGCAGGCGGGTCACACAGCCGGGCCTTGAACGCCAGAATCAGGAATTGTGACTTAGCTCGAGGCCGCTGAGGTAGACGCGCGCGAGACTGTCCCCTGCAGGCCGGGAGGCCCAATCCCAGGCTCCGCCGGGCTCCGCAGGGCCCGTTGCCCGTGGCAACGCCGCGCGCGCCCCGCCCCTGCCCCGCCCGCCGGGCTGACTGCCCGTCAGCCGCGCAGCAGGCCAATCCCACTGAGCGGGGGGCGGGCCTCGTTGGGCCTCGTTCAACCCCCGCGGCCCCCTTCTCCGCTGGGACCCCGCCTTTCTCCGCGCACACCTCCCGCCCTTCGGGCTGCCCTCGCAGCCCGTTGGCGGGCGTACCGTTCCTCTCCGCGGCGTCAGCTAATGCCGGCGCGCGGCAGTCCCGTCGGGGCGGGGCCAGGGGCGGTGACGCACGGCGCGGTGACGCAGCGCGACGGCGGCGGTGGCGGCGGCGGTGGTCGGTGAGGGAGGAGGGAGGGGAGCTCGCGGGCCGGAGAGGGGGCGACGGCAGTGGCGGAGGCCTGAGGAGGCCCGGGCGGCGGCGGCGGCGGCGGCGGCGGAGGCCGAGGCGGTGAGTGGTGGGCAGGGTCGGGCGGACGCGGGGCGGCGGCGGGTCGGAGCGCGCGGGGCTCACCTCAGGGCGCCCCAGGCCGCGGGCGGCCCCGCCCCCTCAGGGACCCTGGGAGGCGGCGGGCGCGGAGCGCGGGCCTCCGGGGTCCCGACCCTCGAGAGGATCTCCCACACCCATCCCCCGAGTCGCCCTCACAGGCCGCTTCTCGAGCTTCTCTCCGAAATTCTTGCCCCTCGGGGTGGCCGGGGGGCCTGGCAGCAGCCTATCTCGTGACCCCCCCGGGTGTACTTCGGACACCTCCCTGGAGGGCACGCCCACAGACCCCCCGAATCCGCCCGAAGCCCTCTGTACCTTTCCGCGGTACGAAAGGCTTCCCGAGAGGCCACCCCTGATATTAACACGTCTGCTCCAGACCCCGTCCTACGCCTCAAATACCTTCCTCAGAGAACCCCCGTCTGGTCCCAGATCCCCGAACCTCCTCCGTCCAGAAATATTTCCCCGGGGCCACTCCTCATATTCCAACGATATGTGTCAGATATCTTCTCCAGGAACCTCCCTCGTAAGCCCTAAAAATCTCCTTCAGATCAGAGATTCCCCGAAATCCCCTCCAGACCCTGTACATTCCAGAAATCTCCCCCAGCGACCTGCTTCGCACATCCCAACAGTCTCCCCCAGACTTCCTTCTCACACATCCCAAGAATTTTCCCTCCCACCTACCCCCATACCAGAAATCGCCTTGGAGATTTTCCACTCATAGCCCCCAAATCTCAGAGCCCCTCCCCTTGGAATCCTCCAGAATGCCCCTGATGTCCCCTGAAAATCTTCCTCAGAGACTCTCTGAAATGGCCTCGGATCCTCAAAACTCACTTGGAGCGCCCCCCCCCCCGCCACCAATCCATCTCCCATATACACTCCCCCTTGACATATCCCAAAAGTCATCCCTTTGGCCTCTCCCACAGGTCCCAAAAATCTCTCTCAAAGACCTCCTCATGCTTCTCAAATCTCACCACCCTGAAATGCCCTAGAGATCACCCTCAGATACCCCAGAAATCTTCCCCTGAGACCGTCCTCACTTATCCCAGAAATCTTCTCCAGAGATTCCCTGAAATCTCTGGAGAACTCTTCTTCCACATTCCACAAGTCTCTTCCAAAACCCTTTTTATGTATCCCAAATCTCCTAGTAACCCACACAAAATGTTACAGAAATTGCTTCCTCAGGATTCCAAAACGTTTCCTCATAGTTTCTCTCTGATATTTTCTAGAATCGCTCTTCGAATCCCCCTTTCAAAATCTCTCCTTCTAGACCTACTTTCAGATGAACTTTCCTCCTCACAAGCCCTGTAAACCCTAAGACCCTCTCTTCACGACCCCTCTGAGATGCAGCTTTTCAAGACCTCCTCCTGTCTTCACAGAGACCCCAGCCACCTCCTTGAGCCCTCTGAGATATGCCCTTGAAATCCCTCCCAGAGACCCTTCCAGCACAGAGACCCTTGAATCAGCACTTAGAGACCTCCTGCCTTACTAAGAGACTTTTCCTAGATAGTTCCCTCCCTGAACTCACCCTCACAGCTTCCCTCAAATCCTCTAGAACCACCTGTAGAAGACCCCCAGCACCAACCGGCTCCTTTTCTTAGAAAGTCCCAGAATTGTTTTTTGAAAAACCCTCTACTCTGATGTTCCCATATTCCCCCACCCCAAGACCCACCTTCCCCGTATATCCTATTGAGACCTTTACTCAGAGTTTCTCATCTGAGCTCTTTGAGAGCTGTTCCTAAAAAGGCCTCTGTCATCCTGCTCCAGTAAATCTAAGATCTCTCACAGAAGACCACACCTCCACAGACTCCCTTTAGAGAATTTTCTCCAAAATTGCTGTGCATCAGCAACTCCAGCACTTTGTAAGACTTCCTCAGAACACTCTCTCTCAGGTTCTCCCTCTGACATCCCCAAGAAACCTTATTCAGGGCCCTATCAGATATACCCCTTTTAGAACCCCCATTTACACCCTCTCATCTCCTCCATTCTTTCTTCTGCAATCAACTTAGAGATCCTTCTCAGATCTGAGCCTCCTTCCCCCATTATCCCACCATAGGCCCCCAGCATCCTGCAGACTCCTCCTCTCAAGAGTCTCTATGTCCCCTTTTATTAAACAGATCCTCAAGAGATACCCTCACCTCTTGAAATCCCAACTCTCAGAGATCTTTCTCTCAGACCATTTTTCTTAGGTTCTATCTTCATAGACCCCTCCTCCCTTTAGATCTTCCCTTCAGAGAGATGGAGAGACCCTTAACACCTTCCTTAGACTCTTTTTTTTTTTAAGGTTTTTATTTTTTTGGCTGTGCTGCAAGGCTTGTGGGATTTTAGTTCCCTGACCAGGGATTGAACCCAGGCCCTCAGCATTGAGAGCATGGAGTCCTAACCACTGAACCGCCAGGGAATTCCCACCCTCCTTAGACTCTCCTTGAAGCCTCCCCTGATTTTCCTGTCTGAAGCCTTCTCCTTCCTTTTTCCACTTTGAGGGCCTCCTCACAAAAGAATCCCTCCCCCTGTAGTAGTGGTTCTCAAAGTGTTGTCCCTGGACCAGCAACATCAGCATCACATGAGAACTTGTTAGAAATGCAAATTCTTAGGTCCCAACCCAGACCTGCTGAATCAGAAAACCTAGGAGTAGGGCCCAGCTGTTTTTAGGAACCTTCCTGGTGATTCTGATGCATGCTCAAGTTTGAGAACCACTGCCCTCTAAGAGGATTTCCCTTTCCCCACAGAAAGCCCCCCTGAAAGATATCTCAGCATATGCCTCTGTGCCCTACTGCCCACCCCCATTTTCCTGGGAGTCCCCTTTGTGAAGTACCTACCCTCCAGAAGATTCCTTACCCTCTTTGAAAGGTTTCTGGTTTCTCCACAAGGTTACCCCACCCTCTGAGCAATTACTTCATATTCCGTCTTTGAATGGTTCCCTTTCAGATCTTCCTCAGCATTTTCTCCTTCTGGCTTCCCCTCCACCCCTCCATACCATCCCCTTTCTGTGCTTCTGCTTCAAGTTGCTCCCTTCTTGAACACACGTGTCCATCTCTTATCCTTATCTAATCCTCATCTATTCTCCACATAGGCACCCTTGCCTTAAGGCACCTTCCAGTCTTTTCATTCTCTGTGTCTTACTGCCCAGAGCCTTCCATTGTACTTCTTAGAGCACCGCTCATCTTCTTCCTTGTAGTTTTTCATGTACTTGTCCACTCACCCTCACTGACCTGGGAGTTTGGAAAGTACCAGGATGTAACTTGTTCTTTTCTGAATCCCACAAGCTGGGATCCTTCCCTCTGTAAGTTATGAGGAATCATTGGCTCATGGGCAGCTCTTCCTGCATTTGGTCAGAAACTCTGAGTTCCTTACTCTCACTCCCCATCCAGGTTCAACACATCTTATCCCCGCCCCCCTCCTCTCCTCTCACCTCTTTTATTCTCTCTACCCAGCTCCTTTTGCCACTCCTCCTAGGAGAGGCTGCCTTCCCCACCCTCTCTCATCTGGAACTTTTCTTTGTGCTGTTTCCTGATTCTTAGCTACCCCACGTCCTATTCCTGGGGATCTGCCTCACCCCATCCTAGTTGGCTTCTCAGCCCTCCTCAGCCTTTGTAGGTTTGGGGCCTCCACAGGGCTCTCAACTTTCTCCAAGGGTTTTTGTTTCTCTCTAAGTTTGAGAAGAATAAACAGATCACGAGGTAAATACTGGGGCTGGCCTTCAGGGAGCTCACAGTACAGTAGAGAGGTTGGGCAGGTACACGGGACAGAACGTGAGGTACAAATTATATACTGTGGAAATTTGGCAGTGAGAGAAGGCACTCTCTATCTGGAGAGACTTCATAGAAGAAGTGGTACTTGTTCTGGGTGCTGTTCCACAAGAGTTGGGACAAGGATGAGTGGCTTTCCAGGCAGAGGATGCAGCTTATGCAGTGGGTTAAAGACAAGAAAGACTCTTCATCTCTAACCCATGGCATCTCTTCTCTTCACCTAAAGGACAGAGGTGAAAGAAAACAGATCTCTTCCATCTGCATTGTATTTGCCAGATGCACTTTAGTGACCCACAGAGTAATAATGTTAATGACCACTGTTTATTGAGTAATTATTATCTGCCAGTCACTGTTTAAGTGCTTCACATGTATTGTCTCATCTCATATTCACAGGAACTCTATGAGGTAGGTAAACTGTGATTATCCTCATTTTACAAAGGATGAAATTGAGGACAGGTGGCACAAATAGAAGGTCTCTGGGCTCTGTCCGTCCCGGGATGATAGTGTCTGGGGTCAGAGAGTTGGATTTTCTGTTCAGATAGGGTTGGGTGCAATGGGGCATTGTAGTGTAGTGATCAAGTATGCAGACTCTGGGGCCAGACAGGATTTGCATCCCACATCATTGCTTACCCCCTGTTTTGTGACCTAGGACAAGTTATTGAACTTCTCTGGTCCTTAGTTTCCAGAGTTGAAAAATGAAGGTAATAATGGTATCTTACTTCATAGAACTATTATAAGGATTAAATAACTTAATATGTATAAAGTATTTAGAACAATGCCTTGTATATAAGTGCTCAGTTTTAGCAAAAAAAAAAAAAGTTCATATCAACCAAGACTCTAAGATATAGGTGACAGTATGTTAGCTCAAACTGGTTTAATAAAAATAAAGAGAATTAATTGGCTCATGTTACTGAAAAGTCCAGAACTAGGATGGCTCCAGACCTACCTGCATCCAGGAGTTCAGTCTTCCTAGTAATCTCTCCCCATTTCTCCACTGACTTAGCTTCATCCTCAACTGGTTTCTGCTTTGTGACGACAAAGATGACCCTCAGCAACTGTAGGCTTAAACCCCACCTTCTTAGCAGTCTCACTGGAAAGAGAACTCTTTCCTGAGAGCCCCAGTTTGAAAACAGTTTCCTCTCTGAATAAGTGTGAAATGGTGACAGAAGAGCCTTTGAGACATGTTTAGGTGAGCGGCGCTCTTAGAGACTCTCTTGCTTGCTAAACCAGACAGGACTGTGATTCCATCCCATGACCTTTCTGAGGGTTGATGGTAGTCCCCCTCTTCACTGTTCCCCAGCCCCAATCATTCTCTTCTCTATGGTCGTTTGGATCCAGAGAGTTTATGGCCGGTCTCACCCCACCAGACCTTCCTTTGGGATCTCACTGGGAGAAACAGGAATGAGATGACTGGCCTGGTTTGGTTATAGCCTTGGGGTAGTGGAATCCAGGAGTACTCATGTTCAGTTCCTTACCTCAGCTTTGGGTTTCTAGGACTCAGAACTTTAGAAGAAGGTTAAGTAGATTACTGTGCGTAGAGTTTTGTTTTGTTTGTTTTAGGGTAAATTTGTTGAATAGAGTCTGGTCGAGGGCAAGTAACAGAACAGCAGTGTAGAGTGTGCACATCTCAAACGTCTCCAGCAATTAAACAATTTATGAAAGCACTTTTCTAGGTACTGGAGATACAGCAGTGAATGAAACAGTCAAGGTCTTAGAGCTCTTGGGTCTTATATTCTGATGGAGGGAAGATATATAAACAAAAGAAATCAGATAGTGATATGTGCTATGAAGGAATTAAAACAGTGTGAAGGGGGTGGGAGGTTGGCCACTGTACACAGGATGGTCAGAATTGGCCTCTGAGGAGGTGACAGTTGAGCCTGATAACCTGAAAGATGAGAAGGCACCAGTTGTGGGAAGATCTAAGAGCTGGGCATTCTAATCTAAGCATAGTTACATGTGGAGAAAGGACTGCTGCGAGGTGGGGAAATTTTTCACAGATGCTTACTGAGGGTCTGTTATGTGCCAGGTACTATTCTAGGAATTGAAAATGTAGCCGTGAATAATACAGCCACAGTCTTCCTTTCCCTCGTGGATCTTACAGTCTAGGTGTTTCCGGAAGAGCTGCAGCCTTTGAAGAAACAGTTTTTGACGACGATATCAGACCAAAGACTCCTTCCTACTGGGGAGATGAGGAAGATTGGGGCACACATGAACCCAGATCTGATTGATGAGAAGGAACCAGCCATGTGATGATCTGGGGAAGAACATTTCGGGTAGAGGGGTCAGCCAGTGCAAAACCCCTGAGATGTGTTCAAGGAACATCAAGGAGCTCGTGGCTGAAGCATAAGTGAAGCAGAAGGGGCAAGGGCTTGGAGTGGTTGACAGAGGCCAGATCATGTGGGGCCTTGTGGGCTATGGTAAGGAGTTTACATTTTCACATAAGAGCATTGCGAAGCTATTAGAGGATTTTTTTTTTTTTTTTTTGGCTGCGTTGGGTCTGTTGCTGCGCGCGGGCTTTCTCTAGTTGAGGCGAGTGGGGGCTACTCTTCGTTGCGGTGCGCGGGCTTCTCGTGCAGTGGCTTCTCTTGTTGCGGAGCACAGGCTCTAGGCTCACGGGCTTCAGTAGTTGTGGCTCGCAGGCTCCAGGGTGCAGGCTCAGTAGTTGTGACACACGGGCTTAGTTGCTCCGCGGCATGTGGGATCTTCCCGGACTAGGGATCGAACCCGTGTCAGCTGCATTGGCAGGCAGATTCTTAACCACTGCGCTACCAGGGAAGTCCCTATTAGAGGATTTTTAAAGCAAGACAGTGACATGATTTGTTTGTTTGGTTGTTTGTAAAGAAAATTCACTGGTTTCTGCAAGGAAAACAGGGGCAGGAATGGAAGCAGGAGGCAATACATTTGTCCAGATGAGAAGGATGATGAATTGAATATGGTGGTGGTAGTAAAAATGGAGATACAGATATACATGTTCCATGTTGAGAAAACAGGAGTTAATGATGGGATTAGGGAAAGAGGAATCCAGGATGATGATACTAGGTAACAAGTCTGTGAGGGTATTTATGCCTCACAACACTATGAGAGTAGGTACTATTATTAAACCCATTTTACAGATGAGAAAACAGACACTGCAAGGTAAAATCATTTGCCCCAAATTATGCAGGTTTCCCAGAGCTCCCCAGGCTCTGTTATCTTCCAGGAGGCCCTGCCTGGCTTCTCCGCTCCTCTCCTTCCCTTCTCCAGGACCATTCATACAAGAGCCTCATTCCTGGCTGAGGCAGTAATATGCATATTTTGTATACATATTTCACGAGTTTCTGAAAATAATGGTTGGTTTTCATAAGAGAGAAGTTGGGGTCCCTTGGCTTCTGACATTCTCCTGTTCTTCTCAAGTTGGGATAGTGAGTTAACCTTAGGTAACTAGCCTATTACTTTACTCATGAAATGAACAAGCTCCTCCAAGGCCTATGTGGATGCTGTAGAAAGGCTAGGGTTAGGTGGGAAGGCTAATAGGACCCTCCCGTTATTTGTCCAGAGATGTTGGCGTTAAAGGGTGTATGCTTTGGTCCAGCTTGGTCCAGCTTTCTAGGCAGTGGAAGGGAACTTATAAATATATATAAATATTATAATATATAAACTTACAAATATATGTATATGTATAAACTTATAAACATATATATATTTATAAGTTTATATAATTAAATATAAATAAATACGCTGTAGCATTATTTGCAGGAAGAAGCAGACTGCTTGGCCTTAAAAATCTCAGCTTAGCTGTGTGCAGTCTTGGGTAAGTGGCTTGACCTCTGTGTCTCAGTGTCTTCATCTGTAAAATGAGAATACTATTATATACATATATATATTTGTAGTTATAGTTTTTGAGATCAGATGAGCTCATCCATGGAAAGCTATTAGCATAAGGCCTGGCACATGATACAATAATATATGATGTGAAGACATTTGAAGCATCATGCTAGGTGTTTTTATATATATTCTTTCATTCTTACAACAAGCTTCACTGAGGAAGAAACTGAGTTACTTGCCAAAGGTCAGCACAGCAAGTTGGTATCAGTAGGAGAGCTCTGGTTCAGCCAGGTCTCACTCCACAGTGCTGCTTGTGGATGAGGAGAACTGACCTCCAGAGGCGCCTCCTGTATGTGGGCTGTTTTTCACTGGGGCCAAAGAAAGAGTCCAGTGGACAGTTTTTCCTGGAACCTCTTAGCCAACTTTTGACTCCATTTCCCACCCTCCAGGGTTAGAAGATGCTTCTCAAGAAGGTTACTTGGTCTCTTAGAGACCAAGTATGGCAGCCATATTGTTGGACTATTTGAAAGACTTTACCATAGGGGTTCCCCTCTAGTGTCTTTTCTCAAAGGCAGGGAGTCATTTTTGGTCACATAAGGATGGAGACTAGAGCAGTGGTGAATTCTCTTGTATGGGAGCAGTCAAGGCTTAAAGTTGAAACTTTAAGTGGTAGAAACCCAGCTCAAACTGACCTCAACACAAAAGGAATTTATTGGACCATGTAACTGAAAAGTCTGGGATGGGGAGGTGGGATGGGGGGCTTCAGGCTAACTGGAGACAGGTCTTCAAATGATGTGAACAGGTCTCTCTTTTTCTCCCCTCTTTTGACTCTGCTTTCATCTGTATTGGCTTCATTCTGAGGTAGGCCCTCACTGTGAGGTAGCAGAAGTGGCAACCAGGAATATCAGGAGATGTTGTATAATCTGAGCAACCCTAACCAAGAACTTATTTTCCCCAATATTTCCAGCAAAGTCCAGGGAGGCCTTTCCTTGGCCAGGCTTTACTCCATGTATGCTCCTAGATCCAAGAAAGACAGTTAATTCTCCAAAGGGAATTTAGGGGCCTGGTACCAGAAGATGGGCATGGATGTTTGGCAGACAAATCCACCAGAATGTATCATAGTAATTTGCTACCACAGTAAGATGTCTTCAAATAGTCAGGGCTGATGCCTCTTCCCTGGCCAGTCTCACCAAGCCAGGTCTTCCTTTCTCACTGTTGCCAAGCACGCAGGAGAGGAGGTAGCTGGGGGCCTCTGGCTTTTTGATGGAAGAAAGCCATGCAGTTCTCCTCTCCAGTCACCATCCAGACCAAACACCCAGCATTCTCCTGTCCAAAACATAGGAACACTTCCTTTAGGGATGATTTTTATTGAAGTATAGTTGATTTACAATGTTGTGTTAATTTCTGGTGTACAGCAAAGTGAATCAGTTAAGTGTGTGTGTGTGTGTGTGTGTGTGTGTATTCTTTTTCATATTCTTTTCCATTAGGGTTTATTACAAGATAATATAGTTCCCTATGCTATACAGTAGGACCTTGTTGTTTTATCTGTTTTGTATATAGTAGTTCGTATCTGCTAATCCCAAACTCCTAATTTGTCCCTCCCCTAATAGTTTATTCTTAAACATGACTGTTTGTTACCTAAAGCCCCAGTGTTTCCTGAGGACTGTCCAAGCCATACTTGGGCACTAGATCCTCTCTGCCAATCATGTTTCCTGAGCAGTGGGGTGGCTTAAACGTGTAGGACCTTCTCTAGGCCCTCGAGAGGGATAGTTATCGGACTTGTGGTCTTATCACAGTTTGTGTCTATCTGGTCTAAGGACTGCAGGCCCCAGGCTTTGTTTGTTCTGTATAGTGGTTCATTGTTGCTCTTTTAATATGAATTATTTTCCAACATTTAAAAATAGGGGGATTTTATTTTAAAATCCAGATTTCTGGCTCCTCTTTAAAAAAAGTATATAATAATCTAAGATCTAACAATACTGGACCCAAATTCCTACATGGCAGCAGTTGATTAGAGCTAAATAGTAACTTCTCCCTTTAGACAGGGTGTGTGCTTTCCAGCTCACCGTAGTCCTCACCAGCCTGCTCCATTCAAAACCTGGCCTTGTAAGCATCATGTTTGAGATCCTGCTGTGTCCCAAGGCTTTGCTTCTAGCATTTGGCTCAGGGGAAGAAACTAGATTAATGTTCAGTCAGCAGTTTATTTGGGGGGCACAGTGCTGTTGGGGGGCAGAGTGCTGTTGCTTGGGAAAAGTAACAACCCAGTAAAAGTGTTTATAGGAAAGAGTGTGCACAACTTTGGTCTGTTTGTGGATTTGGTCATCTTTTTGCCGTAAACGCTGTTGGCATAGCAAACCTCCCATCACAGTTGTTCCCTCTGAAATAGTAACATGTCCTTCTATCTTATGAGTTGCCACCCAGTGAAGGAATCCCTCCCACTCCCAAGGGATATTCATCCAGCCTCTGCTTGACCACTTCCAGCAGCCAGGGAGCTTATTACCTCCTCATATGGCAGCCAGTTCCATTCTTGGACAGATACATTATTTTAAAGTTCTTCCTTATGTTGAGGCAGCTGCTGTCTCCTTGGGACTGAAAGCCACAAAATGCTGGAGCTGGGAAGGGAAACTGATTTTTTTCAGGCACATGAGCTACCACTCATCCATCCCATATCCAGGGCAAACATTGATAATCAATCACATTACTCTTTCTCACTGAGCCAGAAAGTAAAATGCAGCCTTAATTTTTTTAAATTAAATTTATCTTTAAAAATTACAAAAGTAATGTATGTTCATTTGCAACTAGTGAAATAGTACAAAGTTATATAAAGAGAGTGTTAATAATTCCTCCTTCTCTCAAGGTAACCAATATGAACAGCATGCACATTTTTCTACATACATACATAGACATTGACATATGAGATATATAAGGGCTTTTGTATATGGCTCTTTTTTTTTCATTTTACAAAAATGGCATGATTGTACATATTACTGTGTACTTATGGACATCCCTCCATCTTCGTAGTTAAAGATCAAACACTGTACTTAGATCTAAATATATTGTTTGTATGCTGCTATCAAGATCAAGCATATTTTTAATTACTATCTAACATCCCCTTATATGAGGTGTGCTCCAATTTATTAGTCATTCTCCAGTGATGGATATTGCCATTGCTTCATTTCTTCAGGACCCTTCTCACTGCAGTGTTCCGGGCAGCCACTACCAATCGATTGGAGTTAGCCTGTGAGGTAAAACACATTTGTCATGTCTGACAAATGTCAGTCTCGCTCCTTATCTCACACATTCTAGAGAAGGGAAGCAGACTAGCTTAAAGATTAAAGTGACAGAGTGGCTGGGGCAAGACTAGAACTGAATTTTCTTGAGTTTCAACATTTCCCATATCTAAGTGCCTCTCACTTAGAGCCATCTACCCTTTTTCTCCTCTGGAGTAAATAAACAAATCTAATTCTTCTTCTGTGTGCTACCCCTTCAGGTATTTGAAGTCAGTTATGCCATTCTTCCTGAGTCTTCTCTTCCCCAGGGGAAATTTCCCCAGTGCCTTCAAATTTTTCTCTTAGGGCAAGGTTTCCAAATCCCTTTACCATCCTTTGGGCCATTCCTTCTATCACCTTCTCCCCAGGGGCTGTAGAAGTCCCAAGTGTGGCTTCCATGCTCACTTTCATTTATTCATTCAATAAATATATATTGAGCACCTTCTAAGTCCTAGTCACTGTCCTGGGCACTGCGCAACTATATAGCTTGCATTTGTTGGGAGGAGAGAAACAACAAACAAAAATATGATGATATCTGAGGGTGCCAAATTATATAGAATAAATGAAATAGCATTAATAGAGTGACAGAGAGAAACTCCTTAGATTGGATGGTCAGGGAAGATCTCTCTGAGGAAATGACATTGAGCTGAGACCTGAGTGACGAGTAGAAGCCAGCCATGCATAGGTCTGGGGGAAGCCATGGATGGGTCCAAGTGAACAAGAGCTTGGTACACAGGGAGGGTGGAGGGGCCACCAGAGTCTTGCAGGGAGCCCTGTAGGCATTTTATTTAAATACGGTAGGAAGTCGTTGGAGGATTTTAAGCCAGGGAGGCAACATTTGATATGTCTTTGGAAAAGATTTCTGGGAGGCTTGTTTAGCTGGGGGAGCAAGGTTTCATTCCCCCACCCCACACACTTTCTCTTGTTTCTTATATCCAAAGGGATTGACAGCCAGACCAGTTTGCTCTGTTCAACTGTCCCACTGAGGATCTATTGAGGTGAGTCACAGCCATTGTCAGTTGTACCTCACAGCCCTCCTCAGCAGGAGCGTAGACATTCAGGGAGATGGCAATAGCTCCCTAAAACCTAGCCCAGCAGGTTCAATGGGTCTTTGTATGGAGTTCTCAGTCCTCTTGGCAGCCAGAGGGAGATGGAGCCAAATGGTTTGGGGATGGAGCCAAGAGCACTGGTTGCAAGAGAGGCAGAGGGGAAATGTGAGTGGAGACCTGGAGCAGGAGACACTTAGAAAAAGCCTTAAGAGTAGTGTCCAGAAACCAGTCAACTGAAGAATAGGCCTGTTGTCTGCCCAGTTGACACAGCTCCTGTGTAGTTCCTGCCTGCAAAAGGAATTTGGACACTTTCTTGCTTGGGAGTTTTTAACATCTGATGTGTTGCCTTCTCAGGTTGGTATCCTCTTGGCTCTTAGGAGTCTGAGTGACAAGCTGCCATGTCTGGGAGCCAAGGGGACATCCCAACCCAGAGGACCTGGGTCAGGAGTAACCTTCAAGGGAATGAAGAAGAAGGGAGAGATTCACTTCAGAACAGGGATAGGTGGGATCTTAGAGATCAGAGTAGGAGAGCTGGATTGGAACAGATGAGATTCCCCCCAGCATGTTGGAGATCTTTGAAAAGGACCTCTGCCCCTACCCTTAGGCACCCAGTTACTGATCAGTTAGCTATCCACATACCTGAGATCTCCACCAGGGTCACCACCCACCTATATCCTAGCCTTGTGGGTCTTAGCTTGAAATAATACAAAGAGTCCATAGGGTCCTTTTAGCAGGCGAGCAGTCACTCTACCCAGCCCCCTGAAGGAGGTGACCAGAGACCAGCAAGGAAAGGGCATGTGCTCAGCATCACATGTCTGCTTAGTCATGTCACCTGGGGCCAGGTCTCCATTAATTCAGATATTTTGCCACAGTGTGCATTGTCTCCTATTTCCCATCTAGAATATCTTGCCAACTTACTCTCTGCTTTAAATCCACTTCCTTTGGCCCTGTGACAGCCAGACCTGAGGGGCAGCATCTTCTCCTTTGTCTGGGTCTCTGAGTCCCAATCAAGCCTTTTCTCTGGATCTGGAGATTGGAGGGAGAGTTGGTTTAGTATCTGGTTAGCTTCATCTTTCTCCCAGGAGCTCAGCAGGGTAGGTACCTTGAAAGAGGAAGGCATGAGGCCTCCTTACCCCTTCAGCCCACACTCACCAGGCCAGTTCCAGCCCCTTCATTCTCTCTGACGACCTTGCTTCCTTTTCCAGGAGCCTGGAGAGGAGTGGCTAGACCAAGACCTCCCCCGATGTGAGCAGGTGTCCTCCTCCCTGCACCACCCATTGCCACCACGCCAGGGAACATCCTCAAGCCCTGGCCCTCAGGGGAGAGGTAACAGGAGCCCGCAGCCGAGACCATGTGACGGCGCTGGCCCTTGCCACCGCCGTCCCCCCCACCCTGGCCCCAGGCCTGGCACCATGATGTTCCGAGACCAGGTGGGCATCCTCGCTGGCTGGTTCAAGGGCTGGAATGAGTGTGAACAGACAGTGGCCCTGCTGTCACTTCTGAAGCGGGTCACCCGCACCCAGGCCCGCTTCCTACAGCTCTGCCTGGAGCATTCACTGGCGGACTGCAATGACATTCACCTGCTGGAGTCGGAGGCCAACAGTGCTGGTGAGTCTCCAGCGATGGGTGCACAGCAGGAGGGAGACCTGGAACGGGAACAGATATCAGGTGTCTGAGGAGGCCTACCCAGCAATGGCACTAAGAAATGTGGGTTCTAGGCTTGTTGGTAGGTGAGAAATCCCTGACCTCCCAGGTCATCATCATGGCTCTTCTGGGGCTTAGTTGCCAGAAATCCTCAGACATGGAATGGGGGGCTCCTGGGGGAGTGCAGTGCAAACTAGAAACTACCCATAACAGAGGAAGGATCATGTAGGGTGGCTGGTCTGGGTGGCTAAAAGGAACAGACTAAAGTCATTACCTATGAAAGGGGGACGGAAGGTGAGCATTAGTTCATTTCTCAAGCTACGGGACGTCAGAGCTAGGAGGAAATTTTAGAACTCTTCCAAAATTCACATGTCATCTTACACTGTTCTTTACCCCCTCAAAGGTAGGTTGCACCTAAGGCATAAACAGCTTCAAGAGAGTTTTGAATTTAGATATAGTCCGTATCAGTTTCCTAAACACTCAGTAGAGAAGTGCTCTTTGTCCCACGAAGTTGACATTGGGATGGGTGAGCTAGGCTTTGCTAGAACCTCTCCCTCAGGCCCCAGGTCTAGCTAGGAGTTAGTCCAGAGAACCATCTCAAGGGGCACTGCTGAAGCCATTCTGGCCTTCTGGGCCTCCACAAGGCTGGATGGAGAGGTGTTGACCTAGGTGACGGGTGGGAGTGATGGAGGCCAAAGAAGGGGGGAGTATGTGCACCTGAAAGCTAGCTGGGGAGAGGACCCCAGGACCCCATGTAGCATGTGTCCAAACTTTCCCATGTTCTTCCTCAGGATAACAGTTCACATTGAGTCCCTACAACAAGCCAAGTACTGGTTTTACTTGTATAGTAACTTTGAAAACTGTTCTTTGGTGGCTCTAGAGTCAGACTGTCGAGGTTTAAATCCCAGTTGTGTCACTTGCTGTATAATCAAGTAACTTCACCTTTCTGAGCCTTGGTTTCCTCTTCTTTAAAATCAAGATGATAACTGTGCTACTAGGTTAGTTACGACCCCTCTGAGAACAGTGCCTGGCATGTACTAAACACTCAATAAATGTTAACTGTTATTTTTATTGTCAGTAACTCATTTAGTCCACGCAGCAACCTCATGAGATAGGTAATGTTGTTGTCTCCATTTTATAGGTGAGGAAATCAGCATGGGCTGCTAGGATTGGGATTTGGGGACCCCCAGAGCTGCTTCCTTCCTCTTCTCAGGCCTACCCGTCTTAGCAGCAGTCACCTTCATTTTTCTGAGTTTTTATGTACAATTCACAGAAGCACCATGGCTGTAGGGGAAGACAGTTCCTCAGGCCAGGAATCATCAGCTTAAGTCCCTGTCTCGCAGACAGTGGGCAGCAGGAACCCAGCTTGGCTCCAGCAAGCCCAGACCTCAGCTATTTCACAGCCCTCCCATCCTCCCCGCCAGGGAGGGTTCCCCTCTGCTCTAGCACCAGGGCAAGCATTCTGGGGTTGTGGTATGGCTCTGCCCCTAGAGTGGGGGCTCCTTTGGGGCAGGCCAGTGTCTTAAGAAGCTTGGTCACACATCCCCACCACCCCATCCTGAGCAGGGAGTTGGGTGAGCACTGGGTGCCAATCCTGACTGTATATCAGAATCACACCGTGCTTACTGCTGTTTATTTATTAGAGCATTTTTAGTTTTTGCTTTTGTTTTCAAAATTTGTGGTAAAATCAAACCATATGAAAGGTAAAAAGTGAGGTCCCCTTCCAGACTTCCAGGTTCCCAATTTGTGTATGTTTTATGAGATATTCTGTGCATGTATGAGCACATACAAGTTCTCCCTCCAGCTTTTTCATTGTTTTGATTGTTTTAGCACAAAGAACATTGCACATATTAACCAATTTGCTTTTTTCACTTAACAGTATTACTTGAAGATCATTCCTTATTCAGCACATACGTGTATACCTCATTGTTGTTAATGGCTGCTTGATTGTAAGAGTAGTAAGGTAACAGAGCCTGACCTGTGTATCAGGCAGTGCTTTACTACCTTTATTACTCGTAACCCTCACAACAGCTCTGTAAGGAAGGTCTTTTAACTCCCCCACTTACAAACAAGACTGAGGTCTGCAGAGATTAGTGGCTTGCCCTGGGTTGTACAACTGGTCAGAGGTGGAGCTGGAATTTGACTTTAAATTTCTTCCTCTTGATCAGTAGGCTCTACTGCATGGTATGTTTTGTCTTACTCTTATAAGCAGTGCTGTAATGAGTACCCTTTAAGCATCTCTAGGATAAATTTCTAGAATTCTGTGGGACTGGTAGTTTGAAGTTATGTACGTTTAAAATATTTGTTGTTACCACGTTGCCCTTGAAAGACATGGTACACTTTATACCATGGTATACTTTATGCCTGAGACCCATCTCAGACCGTTTACATTAAGATATTGTGGTTAATGCCTGTCCTTGAGAACTGCTGTGGAATGAGTTGACTAGTGAATGAATATATGAATCAAGGTCTTTAACCATAGCCCCATGTCAGGTGGTGAGAGGAAAACAAGTTGGTACTTAGGTGGATGGAGAGTTAGGGAAAACTTAAAATGAGGGAAGAGAGGGAGGGCCATGGTGTGTTCCAGAGTCAGCAGGAAGCCTGCCAGGATTAGAGCAGAGCATGACTGGAGAGAGAAGTGATCACAGAGGTAAATCCTGTGGGGCCTTGAAGGCCTCTTCCTAATAGACAGGGGGACTCCAAGACTGTGTCTCCTGTCTCCCTCCCAACCTCAGGTAGAGCAGCTGCCCTGCCTTATTTGTGAAGGAAGGAGCTGCTTCCTGGGCTTGGAGGCCTGCATCCTTTTGGAGGGCTTGGAGGAGCTCTGCATCCTCTGTTCATTACGGCTTTCCCATCCCACTGTGTTTCCCAAATTTGCATCATCAGAATCACCTGATGGGGGAGAATGTGACCTAAAATCCAGATTTCTGGGCCCCTAACCCAGACCCACTCAATCAGAGTCCTGAGAGGATAGGCCTGGTAGTGGGTACCCAAGTTCTCTTGCTGACCAGGCAGTTTGAGAGATGATGCTTTACTGATGATTCATTTGTCATGGGACATGAGAATAGGAATCAGGACACCCAGGAGTTCTAGATCAAGCTCTGCCACTAACACCTTTTGTGACGTGGGCCAGCCCCATCCCTCTTGGGCCTGAGGATTCACTAGACAGTACGGGGATTGTTCTAGATACTCTCCAAGTACATCAGTAGCCCTTAGTATTTTATGGGGTGGGCCCCTCAGCGAACCTGTCCCTCCTTCCCACCAAGATGCACACTTACCCCACAAACCAAATCTTCAGTTCAGTTGGTCTACCAATTCTGGATAAGGGTTGCCTATAACAGGGTCTGAAGCTCTTCTTCAGCTTTTCAGATCCCATCAGGCCAGGAGGGCCGAACAGTGAGGCAGATCCTCTGCCTTTTTCTGGGTTTATACTCCATGTCCCACCCATCCAATCCTGCTACTTCCTTCAGTTCTCCCAGGGAGACCCTGGGTTCAGGTTTGGGTCAGAGCTGCCTACCCACCCATCTCCTTCTCAGAAAGGGCCAGGGAATGCAGAGAGCTCAATCTCGGTGAGTGGGTTCCAATGCTGGCTTCATGTCAGAGTCACTTTATAAAAAGAACCTGAGGCCTCGGTCCTATCTCCAGAGACTTTGGTGTTTTTTAAGCTCCCTACTTGGCCCTTGTGTGCATCCAGTGGAGAACTACTAGTTTTGATGCTGACACTTGATTCTGGGTGGGCCCAGGAAGATGGTGAAGGTACTGTCACATGACCTACTGGGAGTGGAGAGAAGAGGGGCATGGAAGAGGCTCTGGTCTGGGCTGTGTCCCTTCATCTCAAGCAGCTAAGAGGGTGTAGGGAAGCCCCCCAGCCCGGGCAGCCAGCATTGGTTTCATGGAAGCAGAGTCTGAGATAAAACCTGGGAACAGAAAAGGAACACCCAAGGGTCTCTGGAACAGGGAAGGAGAAGCCCCAGGTTTCCCCTTGTCATTATCCCTGTTCCTTCTCTCAGTGCTGTCTTCTCTGCCTGCTTGGAGCTATTACAGTAATCCTACAACCCACCCCACTTCCCATGCTGACTTGGACCAGAAGGGTGGGGCCGGGGAAGCTGAAATCTCCTTCCCTCCCTGGTCCTATAGCTTCCTGGGCCACATTTCCTGCATTTCTTCCCTCCGCCTGTCCTCTGAGTCAGAGTCCCCCTATCCAGCAGGTTTAAGCCCTGCCCTCTCTGGCTCATCGAATCTGGGTGGGGAAACCGAGGTCAAGAAGGGGCTGTGGGTGAGTGAGTCACCCAAGCTCAACTCTAATGCCTCCACCCTCCCCTTTCAAGCTCTACTAACACAGTTCATCAAACAAAAATGTGAACCCCCTTGCCCTCCCCTATGTTTGTGTGAGATGGGATGAAGCATAGAGGGGCATGTTTGGAGCCAAAACGCATCCCCTCTGGCTGGTGCCTCAGGCTGCCACGATTGTTGCAACAGCCCAGCATGTAAAAATGGATTTGCTCTTACGGCAGTCTCCAAGATATATTTGGCTCCTGTGATTTGCCAGCAACCAGGGTCATGACCTACTTAGCTCTGGTCACCTGGCCAAGGAGAGCACTCATATGCAGTCTCCCTCATCCTTTCTGGAGTCCAGGTTTGCAGCTTGGTGAACAGCAGTCATTGACATCACAGCATTCCCCAGTGCCCTCCCCCATCCGCCCACCTCCAGAATTTCATCATTGCTTGTTGTGCCTCTAGCTCAGAGGAACCAGAGACGTGTCTGTTTTTGGTAAATAACTGCATGAAATTCCCCACATCTGAAGGGGGAGACCAGATGTGCCCTCCTGTGTGAATTGCTCCCTCCAGCCCCGAAATAGCGTAGGCTTTAGATCTTCAACCATCAGCAATGACAATAATAGTTGAAATGCATGGAGCACTTAACACAGATCAGGTGCTTTGCACGATTGTCTCATTGAATCTTTACAATAACCCTGTGATGTAGGGGCTTTTAACTACCCCCATTGTACAGAAGAGGAAACCAAGGCTCAGAGAGGTTTAAAGGACTGGCCCACAGTTATGCTGACCTAGTCTTAGAGGCAGAGCTAGATTTCGAATCCAGGCAAGTTTGCCAGTTGAACTTGTACTCTTTACTCAGTATACTCTGCTAGGACATGAGACAGAGAGACCTGAGGTCAAGGGATCCTAGACAGGGCACATTATACACACACAGACACCACTACCTTCCAGGGGACCATCAGGGTTCAGCTGTGCAGGTATTCATTGGGCCTCTGCTGTGCCTCAACTCTGGGCCAGACTTTTCTGCCCTGGGCAGGAAACTAGAAGTTCCATCCCTACCTATCATCTGCAGCCCCTGCTGGGCTCACCCCAAGGGGCCTGAGGCTGTGCAGATTCCTTGGACCAGTTCCAGTTCTCTCTGATGCTTTCCAGTCATGGGAGGCCCACCCTTCCCAGTTCACCGCTGTGCAGACACATGAACACACATTTCCCTAGGGTCAGCCTCCATTCTTCCAAAACCACTCTCCCCTTTCACTGCAGTAGAACAAGGTCCTTCATTGAGCCCAACCCTTGGGGCTCTTCTGTCATGTCCCCTGGCAGTACCAGAGGAGAAGCTGTGTCCCTTAGCCCTGGCAGTACTCTGGGGTGGGGGAGGGACTAGACAAGGCTTCTCTCTGTCCCAGATGCCTCTGGCTACCCTGCAAGGCCTGAACAACAGCGATTGAGAGCATCAGGGTAGGGCTAAAGGGGTAGGCCAACTCTGCTGGAGGAGAAGGGAGAAAAACACCAATCATTGAGTCACATACTGAGTGCTTACTATGGGCAGACTCTGTCAGGTGCTTTATATTCATTGTCTCCCTAAATCCTCTCAACAGCCCTGTAATCCCTCTTTTACAGAGGAGGAGGCATATTGCCCAGGCAACTGTACCACACCTGGGATGCAAGTCCTTAACTTTCTGTCCCTAATCTTCAGTCACTATATTTCTTCTTCCTTCTCATCAAAAACTAAAAACTCAGGGACTAAGTCAGGAAAATGGAGTACCAGGGAGGTCCTTCCCATGTGATCCAGTGCCAGATGGAGGTGGGAGAGCTCGAAAGGTGAAGACTCCCTGAAGTCAGGAAGGCTTATCCCACCTTGGAAAGATCTTTAGATATGGAGCTGACCTGAGAGATGGCTTCATGGTCATGGGGAGCTAGTTCAGAAGATGGATGGAGGGGACGAGGTTTCCTAGCCTTGTGTGGCAGGTCCTGAAAGGGATCTTGAAAGCCAGGGACAGGGGGAAGAAGAAGATAGGCAGCATTGGAGAGATAGTAGAGGGTTGTGGGTAAAAGTTCCTCCCAGTTTTCGAGGCAGAGGGACCTGGGTTCAGATCTTGGCTCTGTCACCTTGGCATCACCTTCCCAAATGTATTTTCTCATCTACAAGATGGGGGTGCTAAAACAAGAGTTGAGGTGAGGATGAAAGACAGTCATGTTCTTAGCATGTGTCTGGCTCAGAATAAATGGTCAGTAAATATCCATTATTACTATTATTGTGTAGTATTACTCTTCGTTCTGTTTTGGCCAGTACTGTGGGCATAACATGACTCTGAATAAATGGATGAACCCTTGAACACTTTAACAGGGGTTCTCTAGGAAGCTTGGGTCAGAGAGGCGCAGGCAAGAAAATGTGCACTTATATGGCCAGGAGTTGAGAGGTGTATGTGTTTCATTTTCTTAGAGCTACAAATGTAAGAATTAGTTATGTGAATTCCCAAGCCATAGATTTCCAGACAGGTCATTAAGGGAAAGAAATGTGTGAAAAAAGTATTTCTCAGGTTTTTATGCAAGGCTTCCAGTGGCCAGGTGTCTGGTCTGTAGTGTGGCCGAAGGAGACCAGAGGTCCTTGGAATATTAAGCCTTAAGGAAATTGGGTTGAGACACCATCAGAGGCAGAGGGATCCAGATCAGGGCTCACTTGAAATCCAGATGGCTAGAATTCTGAGGCCCTCCTTCTATACATGCCCATTCCCAGCCTCTCTGTTTCCTGGTCCGGCAGTTGGCTTATGCCTTGAGAATCTCTGTGGGTATTCAAAAGGAGGGAGCCCCTGTAAGTTACAATAACCATGGTGTTAGAAATGACAGCTGATGTTTACTGAGGACTTACTTTGTGCCTTCCTTTGTGCTTTGGTCTCAATTCATAGCAACCATGCCAGGTAGGAATGATTGTGAGCCCCACTTTATGGACAGAGAAAGTAGAGCTCAGTGAGGTGATCACATTTACATCAGTAAGTAGGAGAGGAGGGACATAAGCCACATCACTGCCTGTTCTTTTTCATCACCCACCCCTCTGGGGTCCTAGCTCTGTTTGGTTAGAACCAGCTCCTTTGTCCCTTTCCAAGACCTCACCAATATCCCAGTAACTCAACTCTCAGAACTTCCTTGTTAGGTGTTTGAAAATCATTACCGTGGCTATAGATATGAGCTCAGTTGCCCAAGAGTGAGGGCAGAGTTGGTCCCAGTCTTTGATCATTGTCTCTTTTCTCAAGTATTGGTATACTTTGTCCCTTTCCCTTGCCCCATCAGCATTACCTGCCATCCTCCACTCCATTGAGCTAGTCATGGAAGTGGTAACAAGGTTTTCAAGGAGGACAGTCAGTCCTGTAACAGTTCCTTCCTGAGACCTCCTTTTTTTTTTAATATTTATTTATTTATTCATTCATTCATTCATGCTGTGTCGGGTCTTAGTTGCGGCATGAGGAACCTTTAGTTGCAGCATCCAGGCCCTTAGTTGCGGCATGCATGTGGGATCTAGTTCCCCGACCAGGGATCGAACCTGGGCCCCCTGCATTGGGAGCGTGGAGTTTTACCCACTGGACCACCAGGGAGTACCGAGGCCTCCTTTATGTGGCTAGCTTGGGGCCTTATTCTTGGGGTGCTCACTTCTGGGTAGAGAGAGGAAGCCTCACTCATCTTCACAGGACAGACAGGCCCTCAGACGATGGGATGGGAAGGAGACATCACCAGATCACCAGGGCATGGAGTAGCCACAGAAGGCTTCCTGGAGAAGGGCAGGTGTAGGCAATCCCTAAAAGAAGTAGAATTTGGATAGGAGGAAGGAGACTGTTGCAGGCTAAAGCGTTGAATCTCAGCCTGAGTATGGAAGCTTGGATGAATATGGCATGGAGAGAGCCCCAGGGAGGATGGGGATATCCTAAACCAAGTTTTTATCTGGAGGAATAGGAGGTGGGGGAGTGCCCTGGAAATGAAGGTGATGTTGGGCTAGGAGCTCTTGAGCTTGAGTCCATTGGTGCTGGTTGCCATTATAAGCTCCTGGTCAGGAACATGATATCCTGGTGTGCTTTAGGAAGATCACTCCATCTGGGTGTATGGGATGAATTGGAAGGGGAGAATCTAGAGGCTGAGTCCAGTTTAAAAAACAACAGTAAGCATTTATTAACTATGTTCTATATGCCAGGCCACTTTCCATTCTTTCTTAGCTTCTTGAATCTCAGAGCAACACTGTGAATTGGGTACTGTAATTATCTTCAGAATTTTTCAGGTGAGGAAATCAGTGCTCTGTGAGGTTCAAGTGACAGAGGTCCAGCTAGTGAGTTGGGGAGTCCAGACCATCTGATTCCAGAGCCCAAGGTTTTTTTGTTTTGTTTTGTTTTGTTTTGTTTGGCCAAGCCATATGGCATGTGAGATCTTAGTTTCCAGACCAGGGATTGAACCTGTGCCCCCTGCAGTGGAGGTGTGGAGTCCTAACCACTGGACTGCTAGGGAATTCCTGAGCCCAAGCTTTTAACCACTGTATTCCATTGTCCTCCAAGTCAGGAAAGAGGGTGTTTTGATAGTCAGGGGAAAGCAGGTACAGGCCATGAAGTTAAAGAGTCGGGATACAGCAAGAAGAGCAGGCCTGGGGGCAGCAGGAGGGGCTCAGATTCCAAAGTAGCAAGTTTGGCTTATTAGGAGTCAAAGCAGGTTTCTGAGAGTGGGAGTGATGGAACCAGAAAAAAAATTACTCTGGAAGCAGGCTGAGTGTGTTAGATATCACCTGTATGAGGGACAAGGTCGGAGTCATGAAAGGAGAAGGGAAATGAGATTGGAGCTGAGGGAGCAGGCTATAGGCACCTCCCTGGTTTTATGGGAGTCCCCCACCCTGGCTCCCCTGACATTCCCTCTTGTCCCCTCTGCAGCCATCGTCAGCCAGTGGCAGCAGGAGTCCAAAGAGAAGGTGGTGTCCCTCCTGCTGTCCCACCTACCCCTGCTTCAGCCAGGCAACACAGAGGCCAAGTCGGAGTACATGAGGCTGCTGCAGAAAGTGCTGGCCTACTCGATTGAGAGCAATGCCTTCATCGAGGAGAGCCGCCAGCTGCTCTCCTATGCCCTTATCCACCCGGCCACCACTCTGGAGGACCGCAATGCGCTGGCCCTCTGGCTGAGTCACTTGGAAGAGCGGCTAGCTAGCGGCTTCCGCACCCGGCCTGAGCCCACCTACCACTCACGCCAGGGCTCGGATGAGTGGGGTGGCCCTGCAGAGCTGGGCCCTGGGGAGGCAGGACCAGGCTGGCAGGACAAGCCACCCCGGGAAAATGGACACGTGCCCTTCCACCCACCCAGCTCAGTGCCGCCAGCCATCAACAGTATTGGGAGCAACGCAAACGCAGGTGAGGAGGTGGGAGTCCGGGAGGCCATGCCTACTTGAAAAGGGTCGGACCGGGCTCTCTCTTCACTCGCTCTGTGTCCCTGGTTAAGTCACATAACCTCTCTGGGCCTCAGCTTTATGAGACAGTGCAGAGGTTGTGAACTGGCATTCCCAGAGCCATTTCTGACCTGCAGACATGTTTTATTGAGCTCAAACTCAACAAAACTTCGGTTTTTGTTTTGTTATGTTTTTAAATAAATTTGGTGATGTAAGGAATTGGGAATTTTCTCCTAAAAATCTGGATTTTCAGCTTCTCTTGAAAAGTCAAAAGATCTGGCAACTCAAGGCCTGTATTCCTGGTGGCAACCGTAAGATGGAGTTGAATATTGGTCACCACCTTCTGACCCTGCACATGTGTCCCAGTCGGCCTCTGCCCCTACCATCCCACTTTGGGCATGTGTGATAACTGCCTGACTTCAGTTATAGACCATCATAATTTGAGGTCCCTTCCAGCCCAGACATTCTGGATTTTTGTATCTGGCTCCAGCCTACAGACTCATTTCTGAGAAATGTATGTTTGTAAGCCTGTTCATATTAGGTGTAACTCATGCTGCAAGGCATTAGTAATAGTAGGTAACATTGTTGAGCATTGACTGTGCTAGGTACTCTTTTATAGGCACTTTTCAGGCATGATCTCATTTAATCCTCATCACAACAATATCATTAGCCCCATTCTGCAGATGAAGGCACTGAGACTCAAAGAGACGAAGTCTTGTATTCAAGGTCACAGAACAAGTGGTGGAACTGGCCAGGGTTTAGACCCAGGCAGTCTGATACCAGAGCTTGCATCTGACCACTGTGCCATCCTTCAACTAAGTGGCTTCTTAGCAAGCACCCGCAGAGGCTGGGGTCAGCGGGAGGAGCTGGTATTCCAGTGAGTTTTTGAAATATTAGTTGAACAGTATAAGGGAGAATGGCGTTTCCAAGGATTGATGAGGTGACAGGACCTGACTCAAAGCAAGAAATTTCCAAATTTAACCTCAAGGTGGCCGGCCCCTTTTTGCAGGCACTGGGTAAAGCAGGCCAGGAGAGGGTGGCAGTGAAATGTTACCTGTGCCAGTGGGTGGGGTGAACCCTGGATCTTCATTGCCCAGCTGTGTGGCACCTGTTACATATCAGTTACCCCTGAGCCTCTTTCTTCCCCAGCTGAATATGGATATCCTGGTCACCTGCCTCCTTCCAAGATGCTGGCAAGAATCAGGGAAGATAGAGGGGTAGAAGGGTACTTCCGGGAACTCTAGCAACCCAAGGTGTCTTGGACCTTGTTTTCTAGTCTCAGAGCATGACAGTTTCTGGGTCCATGTTGGGAGGGTATATTAATAATCGTAATTCTAGCTAAAATATATTCAGTGTTTAGTCTTTGCCAAGAGCTGTTCTGAGAAGTTTATACTTATAAATTCATTGGCTGAGGCACAGAGGAGTCACTTGCCCAAGGTGGTGTAGCCAGAATTTCAATCGAGGCAGTCTGGCTCCTCAGCTTATATTCTTTGTTACTGTGCTACACTGCCCCCACCTAAAAGTGACCCTCCCGAAGATGCTCATCAAGGGGAGGGGTCACCCATGCAGGGTGCCCATACAGTCCTTCCTCCCCACGATGGGGACAGCAGCTTTAGAGGACCAAGCTGGAACAATGTTGAATAGGGGATTTGAACCAGAAGAGGAATTGGGCATTCCAGGTACAGGGCACAGCATGAATTGAAGGTATAGGGGTGTCAGATTGGAGGGGACAGTATGCAGACAGGTCTGGCTAGGATGGAGAAGTGCGAGGATTTAAATGAGTAATAGCAGTAGCAAATATTCATGTTTACCCTGTGCCAGAGACTTCACATGGAAGTGGAGACAGAGGGGGAAGATGAAGTGACTTGCTCAGGATCATGAAGTTAATAGATGGCAGAGCCAGAATTTGAACGCAGGTCTGTCTTGACTCTCAGATCTCAGTATGTTAGGGCCACATTCAGAGGGGGCCTTGAAGGCTAGGATGAAGCTTTTCAATTTCAATTTCAAGCAGTTGCAGGAAACAGGAAGCCATTAAACTATTTTTGAGTGGGGAGCAAGGATTGGCCTGTAAGGGCAGGCAGGGTGGGTTTGGGGTGCTGCCAAGGACAGGCCAGGGCTTCTTGGAGAGTGTGAGGCCCTGGATGTCTGGCCGGCATTCCTGTTTTTATGGTTCTCATGCTGTGGCCAGCCTCCACCCCAGTGTGGGTCCAAAAAGGGCTCCTCAGGAACTGCACAATCGTTCCAATGAGGATAATTTCCAGCCCTCTCAGCCTCGCCTTCCCGCTTCTTGGTTGAGAAGGGAGGAAGGAGGAAGCCAGGAACACCAAGACAGGCAAAAAAAAAAGGCCTGTGTTAAGGGTTACCCAGCCCCCCCAGGGCCCAGAGGGTGACATCTTCTAGGAGTCCAGAGGCTTGGAGGAGCCCCTTGCAGAGAACCCCAGAAGTCACAGATAGGGGGAGGAGGCTAGCCTTAGTGGGTGGGATCAATGCACTGCCCTCTTCCTCAGGTGACTTCCTGGCTAGGATCATAGATAACTGTCACAGATGAGGGAAGGTGCTTTGGGGACCTGTACCAGGCTGGTTGTCCTTCTGAGGCTGGGTGTCAGTGTAGCACTGGCAGGAATCCCAGCCTTTCCATCAGAAACAAGGCTGGGGTTCTTCTGTCTCTGCCTCCCAACTCTTTGTGGGAATTGGGGCAAAGGACTTCAGTTCCCCAGGCCTTGATGTTCTCACCTACCCAGGGTGAGGCTTTTGGCTTTGTTTCCTTTTCTTTTTTTGACTTGGGATACTTCTAGATTTCCTGTGTCAAGCTCAGAGGCCCCCTTAGCACCCCTAGGATGGTGGGTGCCCTCCTTTTGGACTTAGTGAAACTTCGAAAATTCCTGTGTATCTTGCCCTGACCTGGAGGTACAGAAATGATTGGGCAGGCTTGCAGCCATCCTATAGAAGCCCAGAGTCCAGTGTGAGGCAGGCTAGTGAAGGGGGCAGTAAGTGCTGGACTTGAGGTAGCACAGGGGCCCAGGGAACGCAGAGGAAGGAGTCACAGAAGAGGGAACACTTGAGCCAGGAGTGAAGGCTGAAGTGGCTGGCAGATAAGGGTGGACGAGCGGTGAGCTAGGGGGAGGGAATAGCACTTGTAAAGGTCTGGAAGCTCATGGGAACCTGCCCTGTCCTTAGAATGGTTAAAAATCAAGTTGGATCCTTTTTCTCACCTCAGGAATGGGATGGATGAAGGATGTGAAACATCCTGTGGATGAGGGCCTGGATTCACCCTGATTTGGGCTCAGTATAGGAAAAATCTTTGGGAGGTGGTGAAGCCCAATAACAGAGATGTTGAGGAAGCAGTTTATGTACTTCATTCACTTACTTTGCAAGTAGTTGTGAAGAACCTCCTCTAGTCGAGGCCCCATTGTAATTACTGAGGATACAATGATGTTTAAGACAGGACAGGGCCCTGCTGTCACAGGTCTTGTAGGAGGGGCGTACAGTTAATAAGCAAGTGAACAAATAACTAGATAAGGTCATTTTAAGCTGTGATAGGTGCTGTAAGAAAGATAAGGCAGCGGGGCTTCCCTGGTGGCGCAGTGGTTGAGAGTCCGCCTGCCGATGCAGGGGACACGGGTTCGTGCCCCGGTCCGGGAGGATCCCACATGCCGCGGAGCCTGCGCGTCCAGAGCCTGTGCTCCACAACGGGAGAGGCCACAACAGTGAGAGGCCTGAGTACCGCCAAAAAAAAAAAAAAAAAGATAAGGCAGAGTGATATGATAGGGGGTTGGTGGGGGACAGCTACTGCTGACTGAGGGTTCAGGGAAAGCCTCAGAAGAGGTGATTGTTTGAGATGAGACCTGGGGGAGCCAACTGCTAAGATCAGGAGAACAAGAAGAGCGAGCAAGCACAGAAGTCCTGAGGCTGGAACAAGCCTGACTGTTCCAGGAACAAATTGGGGCGGGTGTGCGGCAAAGGCTAGAAGGGCTTGAACCAAAGGGGCGAGTCATGAGAAGTCAGAGGTGAGCAGGGCCCAGATGCTGCAGGGCCTTGTAGGTGTCAGGGGAGGAGTTTGAATTTTATTCTCAGTGCAAAGGGAAGCTACAGGTAAGATTTAATCGGGGACTGACTGGGTCAGATTTGCATTTTTAAGAAGGATCAGTGTGGCTGTTGTGAGTTGATTAGACTGTAGGGGGCAAGGATGAAGGCAAGAAACCGGTGAGGCGGTTGTGACAGTAATTCCAGCTAGGGACGCCAGTGACTTGGCCCAGGGTGCTAGCAGAGGAAGTGGAGCGGTTCAGAGAAGTGGCTGAGAGCTTGCTGATGGATTGGGGGGTGGAGGAGTGAGGGAACCAGCAGTACCTGGTAGGTGGTTCCCCTCAGACCCCAGGGTCCCTTCCTCTTGTTGAATTCCAGGGCTGAGCTGCTGTCCATGGCACTGACCAGGGGGACACGGTCTCCTGTGGTCAGATCCCCAAGCCTGACCTCTTGCCTCTCTCCCCCTCTGGCCAGGTCTCCCCTGCCAAATCCACCCCAGCCCGCTGAAGCGCTCCATGTCGCTCATCCCCACGAGCCCCCAGGCCCCTGGTGAGTGGCCGAGTCCAGAGGAGCTTGGGGCCCGGGCTGCTTTCAACACGCCCGACCACGCACCCCTCTCGCCCCAGAGCAGCGTGGCCTCCTCTGGCAGCGAGCAGACGGAGGAGCAGGGCTCCAGCCGGAACACTTTTCAGGAGGACGGCAGTGGCATGAAAGGTACAATGTGGGAGAGTAACACTAGGACCCTCCTCAAGAGGCTTCCGCAGAACTTACAAGGACAGAAGAGAGCTTGTAGCTGCCACGCCACCTGTCCTGTCCCTCCCCACCCAATTCTTCCTCTCCCCCACTCCATCCCCGAGAAGGGGACAGGTCTGAGGAGAGTGGACAGGCCCTGCCCTTAGGGCTTAAGACTGGGCAGAGGGACCCCCACAGGTCCCAGTCTGATGGGGGAAAAGCCCCTGCCCTCAGGCACACCAGTCTGACAAGAAAGCCAGGACACAGAGGTAACTGATGGAATAGAGGTTCCAGGAATACTTTTAAAGACATCAGAGGTCATCCTAGTACACATCCAACCCAGCAACTCAGGAGGATCGGGTGTTCTGACCAGGGAAGGCCACCTGGAAGGGTCTGGCTGGACAGAAGAAGGTAGCTTATGGACCCTTGGCTTCTCCCTACCTCCTTCCAATTTTCTACAGCTTTTAAGGCTGCCTATGATTTATGCCTGGTCCTTCCCCACATCTGTCACCAGGGCCAGATTCCTGATCTTAGGCCCTCCCTTCTTTTCCACAGATGTGCCCTCGTGGCTTAAGAGCCTCCGCTTGCACAAGTACGCGGCCCTCTTCTCACAGATGAGCTATGAGGAGATGATGACACTGACTGAGCAGCACTTGGAGTCTCAGGTAAAGCCGAGGGGACCATCGGGGCGGGGTTGGGGGCAGTACCATTTTGACATTACCCTTGCAGCCCAAGCCTCCTCTGCCTCTTTGGGCCTTGTTGGGGCACCTTCAGTACCTCAGCCTCCCATTTCCAGCTTCCTCTCCCCTTCTGCCCTACCGCAGAATGTCACCAAAGGTGCCCGCCACAAGATAGCCCTGAGCATCCAGAAGCTGCGCGAGAGGCAGAGTGTCCTCAAATCCCTGGAGAAGGTGAGGACCTGCTATCCCCATCCAAGGCCAACTGGCTACCCAGTGGTGCTAGTGGCTGAAGTCTCTGGGTCAGCCTTGTTGCCCATGTGGCCCCCACCTCGGGACCTCCCCAGCCCTAGGGAACCAGGGTCCAACGACCAAGTGCAGGTCAGATCACAGGGTTCACTTGCTGTGGCTAAGCTAAGAGGCTCTCCTCCCTGTCTGTCCTGGCCTGTGTCTCCAGAATCTTGTTTGTTGACTCAGCCCCTCTCTTCCATTTCACTTTTCCATTTCTAGCAGCTCTTTCTGATAGAGCAGAATGTCTCCCCTGTGTGCATGATCTCTCTTTCCAGTTGGTTGTTTCTTATCCGCTCACTCTCCTTACACATCTGCCTTGATTTGCATCCCTTTTTCCCTTTCCCTGCCACTTACCTTCTGGTTTTTGCCCCCTTCGGTGTCTTAGTCCAGATCTCTGGGTCTGAATCTGGTTCCATCCTCGGTGGGACCCTGAGGCCCCACCTTCTAAGCTCCGTGGGACTCTACCTTGAGGGGGGAACAGGGACTGTGTATGTACAAATGTGTGTGTTTGTGCATGTGTGTGTGTGTGTATGCTCTGGCAGTGCCCTTACCTGCCTTCTCTGTATGCTGGAACCCAGGGTCCCACCAGCTCTCTGCAAGGACTGTTTGACCCCACATGTATAGTCATTCTACGTAGCTCTGGGGGTTGGCATGTGACCCAGGCTGTGTCTTCCCCACTCAGGATGTGCTGGAAGGCGGGAATCTGCGAAACGCTCTGCAGGAGCTGCAGCAGATCATCATCACCCCCATCAAGGCCTACAGTGTCCTTCAGGCCACTGTGGCTGCCGCCACCGCCACCACCTCTACTGCCAAGGACGGGGGCCGGGGGGAGCCGCCGCTGCCAGGTGCGGAGCCTCCCCTGGCTCACCCTGGCACAGACAAGGGCAGTGAGGCCAAGGACCCTCCAGCTGCAGAGGGCTACCCCCCTCCACCAGCTCCAGCTCCCACTGATGGCAGTGAGCCAGCCCCGGCCCCCGTTGCTGATGGAGACATCCCCAGTCAGTTTACACGGGTGATGGGCAAAGGTGAGACCACCCAGGGCCCAGCAGGAAATTCTGGGGCAGGGTGCCAAGTGAACCCAGGCATCAAAGGTCAAATCCAGTTTAAATGATGGAAGCAAAACTTTTCAAAGCACTCTGGGGTTTAGAGCACTACAGAGAGTGGCTAAGACTGAGATGACAGGGCCCCTGCCCTCAGGTGCATCCAGGCTGATGGTGGGAGACAGCCCTTACCCTCAAAGTGTCTCCAGCCTGAGCAGAAGATGGGACGTTGTGTCAGTGGAAACTGCATACAGTAAGGAGTGAACAGATAAGGCGAATCCGTTGGTTCTTTCAGAGGGGACTGAAGTCCACAGGATGGGTATGGTGAAGCTCTTAATGGGCTCGCCTTTTCCTAAGGCAGCACAGTGTAGGCAACTTTACACTTGGGTTTAAGTTGTTTCTTTTTTTTTTAATAAGTTTGTTTTCTTTTTTATATATATAAATTTATTTATTTATTTACTTTTGGCTGCATTGGGTCTTCATTGCTGCGCACAGCCTTTCTCTAGTTGTGGCGAGCGGTGGCTACTCTTCCATTTCAGTGTGCGGGCTTCTCGTTACAGTGGCTTCTCTTGTTGCAGAGCACGGGCTCTAGGTGCGCGGGCTCCAGTAGTTGTGGCGCGTGGGCTCTAGAGCGCAGGCTCGGTAGTTGTGGCTCACGGGCTTAGTTGCTCCGTGGCCTGTGGGATTTTCCCGGACCAGGGCTCGAACCCGTGTCCCCTGCATTGGCAGGCGGGTTCTTAACTACTGCACCACCAGGGAAGTCCCAGGTCTAAGTTCTTTTAGCTGAGTGGCCTGGGACAAGTGACTCAACCTCTCTGAGCCTCAGGCTAAAAATGCCTACATTGATGAGACTGTTGCAAGACTTAAAAAGGAGAAAAGGTATCATTTACTTCACATCTGCTTTATGCCAGGCACTATGCTGGGCACTTTATATATCCTTGTGATAAGCCAGGTACAGTGCTTGGCACATAGCTAGTACTCATCCAGCATGAGTTTCCTGACCCACCTTCTGTGCCACCCAGCTGGGCCAGGGAAGCTGGAACATGGCAGAGGGCATGCTGGTAGCTAACCTCCTGCCCTCTCCCATGTCCCCAAGTGTGCACCCAGCTGCTGGTGTCCCGACCAGACGAGGAGAACATCACCAGTTACCTCCAGCTCATCGAAAAGTGCCTGACTCATGAGGTGAGGCCTTCTCTAGGGGTCCCAAGAAGGGAAAGGCTGCCCCATCACTCTCAGGACCAACATTCCTTATATAACCAATAGGGCCCTGCCTGACTGGCACGTGCCCACCTCTCCAGCCCTCATCCTTCCCAGTGTTGGGTTCAGTGGATGCCCCTGAGCACTCATTCTTAGAGCCTTAGTACATAATCCTCTGGGGAGTAAGTCCCCCTCCCGTCTGCTGGCCCCTCAGATCTCAGTTGATACGTCTGTATCTCAGGGATGCCTTGACCAGCCCCTCATAACATCAGGTTTCTTGTGCCTCCTGTGCTTCTCCCTCACAGCATTTATCACTTATGAATGCGTGTGTATCTTCTCCCCAACTAAACTGTAAGCTCCGTGAGCACAGGTCACCTCTGTGTCCCAGCTTTGACCAGCACAGGCAGTTGATAAATATTTGAGCAAATGGATGGAAGGCAAATGTGAAAGAAGCACACACACCCCTTTCACCCCCCTAATTCTAGGCTTTCACGGAAACGCAGAAGAAACGGCTGCTGTCCTGGAAACAGCAAGTGCTGAAGCTCCTCCGGACCTTCCCGCGCAAAGCCGCACTAGAGATGCAGAACTACCGGCAGCAGAAAGGGTAGGCGGGCGGCCAGGGCACAGGGACTTCCCTCCCTAGGCCCTCGTTGGTTGACAGGTAGTGCCTAGAGGGGTGATTGCATTCTGGGCTGGGAATCCTGTTGTACTCATTCAGTAACTGGGTGTCTTTATGTAAGTCACCCAGTGAGGACTTTGCCATAAGAAAATCAGGTGGTCCCTGATTTTCCATTAGAATAGAGTGCTGAGCTGGCAAGACCAGCACATGTCCCCATAGCTGGCCCCTTGCCTGTCCCTTGTTCTCCTCACCTGTGTGCAGAGGACTCTGAAGTCCCTTCTCACTCCAAACAAACAGCAGAAATATTGTGCTTGAGAATTGAAGTTAGGAGAACTACTTTGAGTGGACTTGAGGAAACCTTCGTACACTCCCCGTCTCCATCCTGGGAGTACCCTTGGGGCAGGAGGAGACAATGTACAGAGCAGGGCCTTGGACAGGGAATCCCTGCTCAGAGCAGATCTGTGTTCTGTCTACCCATGGGGGCTGCCGGGGGGCGGGGGCGGTGAGGAAGAGGTGAACAGATGGGCCCCATCCACCTAAACTGACACCCTGCCTTCTGCTCTCTCACAGCTGGGCATTCGGCTCCAACTCACTCCCCATAGCTGGCTCTGTGGGGATGGGGGTGGCCCGGCGGACCCAGCGGCAGTTCCCAATGCCTCCCCGGGCCCTTCCGCCTGGCAGAATGGGCCTTCTGAGCCCCTCGGGCATTGGGGGCATCTCCCCTCGACATGCCCTCACCAGCCCCAGCCTTGGGGGCCAGGGCCGACAGGTGAGCCAGCTGGAAGCAAAGGACCTGGCACTTCTGGGGTTGGGGTGGTGGTGCCTGAGATATGTGTCCATATCTCTGTGTCTGGGCCCAGCGTAGAGGGGAGGGGACGACTCTGCCAGCTCCACCACTTCTGGGTCTGGGCCTCTTCCCCGCTCACCCACTGCTTTCTCTCTCCCATGCCACATGCAGAACCTGTGGTTCGCCAACCCTGGAGGCAGCAACAGCATGCCCAGCCAGAGCCGCAGCTCTGTGCAACGGACCCACTCGCTCCCGGTCCACTCGTCCCCCCAGGCCATTCTCATGTTCCCTCCAGGTACAGTGCCCACCCTTACGACTCGGCCTCAACAGCACGCTTAGCTGGCCTTTCTTTTCTCTTCTGGGTCTTGTACACACTATCCCTTGCATGTGTTCTGTCTCTCTGTCTTTCTGTCTTTCTCCCCCTCCCTGTCATCTTCTCTCACTCCTCATTCCCACCCCCCCCAATCTCTATCTCTCTCCCTCCCTGTGTCATAATCTTACTGTTCATACTGGTCTCTGTCCCCATCTTCTTCGAGAATCATTAAGTACTCAGTTTGGAAGGGTGGAGGGGATGAGACAGTCACAGCAGCCAGGTGTCTATAGAAGGGAGTCCTGCCTATCAGTCCACTGGCATTCTTTCAGGAGCCAGTTGACCAAGCAGGAACCAGTAGACTTCAGCTCTTGGAATGGGTTCTACACTAAAGGGTGGAAGGTCTGTCTTCCCCTCTGCTCACAGATCAGCCTAGAGATGGGAGATTAGAATGAGGGCAAAGTGGGCAAAAGGGAGGTTAGAGAAGCGCTAGCCCTGCCTTGCTCAGTAAGTCAGGGGTGATTCCCTATGCCAGGCCTGCTGCTGGGCACTGAGGCTGCAGAAGCAGATAAGGCTGGTTTGGAAAGGGCTGCCTCTAGAGAGAGCTTAGATTTGCCTGTAACCCTAAACTCTTCATGTCACAAATAGCCAAATCAGTAGGGATTCTTTATGAGATTATGCGAACTGCCATCTGTGGGAGGCAGGAGACCCCATTTGTCCCATTCATCCTAGCACAGGGCTTGGCACATGGTAGGCATCTGTAAATGATATTAAATGACTGGGTGGATGAATTACAGGAGTAAAAACTGAGAACAGTTCTTTTCACCAGTATGCCGTGTGCTAGACTGTGTCAGACAGCTTTTCTGCACTGTTGAATGAAATCCTCCCAACTGCACATGTGAAGGCACTGATATTATTTTCATCTTATTAGTCATGAATCTGAGTCTCAGGTGATTTGCCCAAGGTCAAAAATTTTTTTTATTAAGGAGAGACAGTTAGATGGTCTGACATGGCTCATGGGTTCAGAGGGGAGGTCGTGAGAGGTGAGGCTGGAGCGCGAAAGAGCAGGGTCTTCTAAACCTAGGTAGAAAGCTTAGAGTTCCTCTAGAAGCAGTGAGGAGCCCAGGAAGGGTTTTAAGCAGTGGGTGGTGTCAGGTCTGCCCAGGGACCTGGTGGGCTCTTGCCCAGGTTCCAGAACAGGAGGCCCTTTGAGAGACTATGAAGACCAGCCCCCATGGCTGCTGTCCAGATTTGCCGTGCCTGCTAGGCCTTCCCCAACAGCGTCCTGACAGAGGAGCAAGTCCAGGTGGGAGGGAACGGCTCTAATTAAGCTTCCGCACCAAGTACAGAGCAAGTCATCAGTCAGGGAGCACGGGGCTGCCCAGTGCTCAGGGCAGATGCCCTCACTGTGCCCAAGGGAACGTGTAGTGTGTCCAAAATAGTCGTGGCCTCCAAGCAGCTCCCCCAGCTTTACATTACTTCCTGTCAGCCTTTCTCTGTGTTGCCAAGCCTCTGCCCTTGCCATCATCACCTCTGCCTGCTTAGTGGCACTCCCAGGCCTGTCTGTCCTTCAACTCTGCCCAGTCATACCTTCCATCCAAGTGTGTGCATGTCTTACATTCTCTGTGTCTCTGTCTCTTGCCTTTACTTTCCCTTCCTCCCTTTCCCTCTCGTCCCCCTCAGCCTCTGCCTCATGCCAGCCTTTGTCTTCATGACTCTACCTTTCACCCCAGTCCAGTTCTTACTGCTTCCATTCTCCTGTCTCCCACCCAGACTGCCCGGTCCCTGGGCCTGACCTGGAGATCAATCCCACTCTGGAGTCTCTGTGTCTGAGCATGACAGAACACGCCTTGGGTGGTGAGCATTTCCTCTTTCCCTGACCCAGCTCCCACCTACCCACCAGCGTCTCCACCTCTGAACTGAGCAACTCAGAGTCATCCTGAGGGGTCCCCAGGGGAGGCCGGACTCCAGGGAGGGCCCGACTGGGATGACAGGCTACCTGAGCACCTTTTCTTGGGCCTCCCGCCAGCTCCTGACCTTCCTCCCTTCCTCCCTTTCTTACCACAGATGGGACAGACAAAACCTCCACCATCTGACGGGACCCACAGCCCAGCGCACCCATAGGCTCCCCGGGCGGCGGGCGGGGGCCAACCCCCAACGGGCTTCTCCGCGACAGCGAGAGGGTGGGCTGGCTCAGCTATACATTCTAATATTTTTCTACTCTCTCACCCTTTTAACTTTTGTTTAACATTGGCACACGCCTTGCTCACTCCCAGGCCCGTCGAGGGATCTCTGCTGAGGCCCAGGGAGGTAGGGGGCAGCCAGGATAAAGGGGGCAGGGACTGGCCAGCCTGCCTGCCCCCTCCTTCCCTCCTTCATCCCCCACCTGGCCCCGTCCCACCCCTGCCTCCTCCAGACTGCCGGCCACCTGCCCCTCCCAAGGAAACAGTCTCCCCCAGAGACTCACTGACCCACTATCTTGTGGGGCCTGCTCAGAACCATCTGACATTGGGGGAGAGATGAGTGAGGTAGATAATCTGCTCTCCTGAACGTTATTTGAGAGGAGCTGAGGAGATAAAGGCGGGTGAGGAGCGTGTCTGTCTTGGCGCGCTCTCTGTCTCTCTCTCTCCCTCCCCCCGCCCCTCACCTCCTTGCCGCCTTCTTCTCCTTCCCCATTCCCATCATTCCCCAAGGACAGGAGCCACTCTCCTCTCCCTCACCTCCTTTTGCCCTGTTTATCAGAGGTTCTCTGCAATTAATTTCTTAGGCCTATTTAAGATACATATTTATATAGTTCTTAACGGTTTTTCTCTCTGATCATTCCCTCTCGTTTTTAGAACCCCCAGGCCTCTCTCTGAGCCAAGAAAGTGGCAGGGGGAGCCTGAATTTTACGAGGGGAGAGGGCAGAGCCCTCTCCTCCAGACCCCTCTAGCCCTTCCCCACTTGCCCCCAGCCCTGGCTCCCCAGATGCAGAGGTTGAAGGCTGGGAGCCAGGGCAGCCAGTGAGGTCAGGAAGTCTGTTGCCTTAACGTCTCCTTCCCCCACCGAAACAAATCCTTCTCCACTCCCAGGTCTGGTTGCTGAAAGACTTGGGGGTAAGGAATAAGGGAAAGGGGATGGTTTTTGGTTTCTTTCCCCACCCCCATCCCCTTTTCTTTCACCCTTATCCCACCCCCACCCCCCATTCTGTCATGACCTCACTTAAGTGGAACACTATATCATAAGCCAGAGATTCGTCCCAGTCCCAGAGTCATACAGGCCCTCTGATCCCTGTTCCTCCTGAGGGGTTGTGCTGGGGCCCAGGTGGAGGGAGGGGATTTGGGGGTTCAGGCTGTAGGGAAGCCAGGGTCCTCTATTCCAACCCCTTGTCCCCCTCAACCGGCCCCCCCCATTGGGACATTCTCAAGCTTTTCACACCGAAAAGGAAAAAATGTTATTTTTAGATACATTTTATGAATAACTTTTGTTATGAATATGGCTGGTAACCATTGTGTATGTTATTAAAGATACAAAATGTTGGGAAAAAAAAAAACCAAAAAAAAAAAATTTTAAAACCACCACCCTCCCTGCACTCACCCATTCCCCAGACCTTCTTGCCTCTGCTCTCCTGGTCTGGACCTCCCTCAACTCTGAGCCCAGGGAGAGGGAGGAAGCCAGGGGGTGGGGTGGCCCTGGGGACCTGCTCTAGGTCCCCACCTCCTCTCCCAGTGCCGGGCTGGGTAGGGTGTCAGGTTTATTTATGTACCTCTTGCACACTCATCAACCTATGCAAGTCCCCCACCCCGGCCCCTCCATGTTTCTGTGCCTTTGCTCATTCCCCTCCAACTCCCAGGGCTTCTCCAATCCTCTCCTAGCCCGGGGAAGTGGGATGGACAGGGGCCACCTCGTTTTGGAATCAGCAGGGTGTTCCTCTTAGAGACCCTCACCTCTTCCCAGCCAGTCCTGTCTTGTTCACTACCCATAAGGGTGAGCTGGGTCTTCCTGGCCCTGGGAGGCGGTGAGGGACACCCCCATACACAGTGGGAGGCAAGAGTTGCCCCCCTCCCCCCACCTGTCAGCAGAGTGTGCAGGACGCAGGCGGCCCCACTCTGATGGGCAGGACCCTGATCCACTCCCGACCCTCCCCGGCCCCTGCCCCTCCACCATGATTTCACTCTCCCTTCTATTCCCAGCCCCACCGGCAGAATCAGCTTTGAGTAACTGTACAGTTTTTCTCGCTGTTGGAGAAGACTTATTTGTTGGAGTTTCACTTGTTTAATGGTCTGGGCTTATTTTGGAAAAAAAAAAAACAAACAAACAAACAAAAAGGATTCTGACCTTTGTTATGCTACATTTCATGAAAAACCTGGTGGCCCTGCCTTTGTGGCCTTTGCTTCTGTGCCTTAAGCACCAGGGGTGCGGGGGTGGGGGTGGGGGGCAGGAGAATGAGACCATGGTGCCTGGAGGGTAAGTAAGTAAAGAGAAGTTGGCTTTATTAACAGCAGAGGTTTGGAGGAGAGGGAAACAAAGCAAAAGGCTCACAAAGAGACCACTTGAAAAGTGCCTTCCTGCACGAAATAACTATCCGCATCAGCCCTGAAGGCCCTGGGACTCAGTCACTGTCACTTTCAGCTTCACTGGAATCAGAAGCTGCGGCTTCACTGCCATCCTCCTGAGCAGAATGCTCGCTGCCACTGGGGAAGGGGCTGGCGCTCCGGCTCCGCTGGCCATCCCCATCGCTGCCACTGTCTGAATCATTGTCACTGCCGTGGGCCCGTCCTCTGTCCTCATCATCAGAGTCAGCGTCGTCCTCCGAATCAGCATCACTGCCGAAGATCTCCTCTTTGTCCCTGGCAGCCCGGGCCTCATCCTCACTGCTTTCATCCTCACCGCTGCCACTCTTGTCACTCGCCTCGTCCCTGTCACCCTCCTCCCGTTCACTCTCACTGCCTGAGCGCTCATCCTCGCTGCCTTCCTTCTCACTGCTGCTGCCCTTCTCTCGTTCCTCATCTGTGAAGGAGCAAGAAACAGTAAGACCCAGTTCCCCACCCTCCCAGGGCTCCCAGAGTTTGACCTGTCCAGCTTTACCTGAGCCCCCAGCTTCTTTCTCTTCCGTCTCCATTTCCTCCTCCTCTTCCTCCTCGGGTTCGTGGTTCTCCAGCTGGGCCTTCCGTGCCTCCTGGAAGCAGCAGGGTTGAGGGGAAGGGGAGGGTGTTCTATCTGGTTCCTGCCCCACTCCTCACGAACTACCACCCTCCCCATGGGTGCTCAGGGTCAGTGGTGCTTGTTACCTGGGCTTCTAGTTCCTTCTCATTCATGTCCCGGTGTTTGACCACAAGCAGGGCATTGGTACCCGACTGAACCCCAGCCTTGGCTCGGCGCTTACTCAGGCGGACCCTGCGGTGGTGGAGTTGGGGGAGGGGTGTGTGAGATTCAGTTAAGGACCCCCGTGGGCAATCTGGTCTAATATGGTTCTTAACCATCCTTACTCATCTATGCTTAGCCTAGAGCAGACCAGAATAAATACAGACTGAATAAAGGAGACTAAACTTGGGGGTAAGGGACGGGCGGCATGACAGCCATCAGGATAGCAGTTTGGTTGCCCTACACTTTATATGTGTGTATATGTATGCCCTGTACACATACACATAAACGTATAAAGAAAGAGACTTTAATGTGAACTAGATACCAACACTTTAAAAGAACATAATCTGGATTTCTGGCTTTTGGAAAATAAGATTCTGTGACCCCCACCCCAGGCCTTTGTTGCCTCGCTGCCACCCCCCACCCCCACCCCAAGCATAGCGGTAGATGGGTTGCTGTGCTGGGTCACAGTGCCCCTTGGAGGTTGCCAAGAGCTCCAGGTCATCCAGCCCCCAGCAGCCCACTGTGCCTTTTAGATTTTGTGTGTGTGTGTGTGTGCAGTATGCGGGCCTCTCACTGTTGTGGCCTCTCCCATTGCGGAGCACAGGCTCCGGATGCGCAGGCTCAGCGGCTATGGCTCACGGGCCCAGCTGCTCCGCAGCATGTGGGATCTTCCCGGACTGGAGCACGAACCCATGTCCCCTGCATCGGCAGGCGGACTTTCAACCACTGCGCCACCAGGGAAGCCCCCTTTTAGATTTTTTTGCCTTAATGGGATCAGAATTTGGATCTCTCCTTTAAATAGAAACTCCAGGTCACACTTTACCAACCTTACACCAAGGGTCCCAACACAGCAGTAAACTTTTAACCATCAGGGAAGTCTGGGGGGTCATGTTTTTTGAACTTGGGTATCTAGCGCTTCATTTAAAACATTCATGCTAATTTTATGTATTACTCCATACTTTAGCTATGTTTACTCTTACACGAAGTCTCTTATTAGTATCGGTAAACTTGGTAGTCCTACTCTACATAAAAGCTCTAAATATCTCCAGTGTTATAAAGATTTTTTCTGGGTTCTTGTGTTAGAACCAGGTCCAGCCCACATGCATGAACAGGCTTCTGCTCTTACAAATGCACATGGCAAATCTTTAGGTATAAATGACCTCCAAGGTGGCTCTTGCATACCCCAGGGTACTGAAGTACAAGCCCAGGCTAATCTGAGTGAGGTAGGACTGTGCTGAGTACCTGGTCTCCAACTCATTGTAGTAAACCCCATCACCCTCTCGGAAGATGAAGAAGTAGTTCTCCTCGTAGCCCTTGCTAGCCTTGTTCTTCACATTCCAGTTGTACTCCCGAGCAATCTTGTAGTCGTACCTGAGGATAAAAGGGATAGGGTCAGCCCCATTTCTTCCCTGTGAGGGAGAAAAGGAGACACTTCTCAATACCCAAAACCTAACCCCAACCCACGCACACGTCATCTGGTGCATAATCCATCTCCTCTTCCTGGTCCCGTTTTCGTTTCTTCAGTGTTTCTTCCACAGGCAGGAAGTAAGCCACAAATTGGTTCCCTTCCTCATCCATCATGCCCCTGGTTGGGGGAAGAGGAGGAGCAGTTAAGAGTGAGTGAGGAGAAAGAGACAATAAGAAGCAGGCCAAGGTGGACAGCAGGGCCACTTACCTGATCATGGCCTGAGACATCATCTCCAATGCAGCTGCACCACTTGTGTCCTTGGGGGCAGGGTCTGAATCAAAGATTACCTGAGCGCAAGGGTTGATCCACATCTGGGAGATGGAGGGCACTGGAGTTAGACTGGGACAGGCAGAGATGGCAGGCTATCCCTCTCTGCCCCCTGCCCTGGATCTGACCTTAAAATCTGGAAAGACAGGCATGACCTCCACTGGTGTCACTCGGGGCTTGCTGTAATGCTGGGAGATCTGGCAGAGGCAAAAACAGGGTGAGAAGGAGTACAAAGTGCTCTGGAACCACACCTCTGTCTGCCCCACCCCCACCCCCTCATCCCAGTGCCTCAATTACGGATTTCTGGGCATCCTCAAAAGTCTTCTCAATAGCTGTGATCTGGCTATCCCTGTCTTTGTATATTTCTTCCTCAGTGAACTGCTGCTTCACAGAAACCCCAATCCTAGGGAGGAAGAAAAAGGCCTTTAGAGGCCACTGGATATACCTGAATGCTCCACCTTCCCTCCCTACCCACCACAACTTACTTAACCTCAGGCTTCTCATTGGAAATGCCATAGCGATTGAACTCGGTGGAGATGTACTCTGTCTTCCGCATCCATGGCACCACCTTTGCATGCTGCTGGGATCTGGGGCAGGAGAATCGGGCACCTCAGGACCCCACTACCTTCCTCCCATCAGAGCCAGTCCTGAGTCCCCACTCAGCACCCCCTCACCTCTTGGAGCTGGTAGGGGCCTGAATCTCCTCTTCCAAAAGCTTCTCATCAGCTGGATCTAGGAGTACTAGAAGAGAGCAAGGTGAGAGAAGGACTATGACCGAGGACCACAGCCAGCCCTCACTAGCCTAGGGGAGGCCCTCCCTGTCTCCCAACACACCATTGGGGTCGATGCGGTATGTATCAGGGTTGATGAGGTCAATGGTAACTCCCAGGTCTGGCTCAGTCAGGAGATCATGTTTGTGCTGTTTCTCCAAGGAAGTCGCTTTGTACTGGACGAACCTGGGTGGGGAAACATGCCCATTATGGTTGCCTAATTCCAGGCTTATCCCTCACATCCCTGCTTCCCAGAGGCTAAGCTCCTCCAGGAAGGAACTCAGAACGAAATGTCCCCCATGTTGGAGTCAGCAGGCGAGCAGCACTCAAAGAGACTTGGACACTGCTTCTTTACTTAAATATTTACGGGGCACCTACTATTATGTGCTACCTACTGTTGTATGCCTGAACAGTCAACAAGAGCAGTCCTTGCCCTCAAGGAACTCATATTCTAAGTGAGGCGTTTCCCTAACCCCCATGCGCAGTCTCACCTGTTCTGGTCGAAGGGATAGGTGATGAACTTGGGGTCGAAGGGGATGTCAGGGAGGCTGTTGCAGTACTTGACTCGGCAGACCACTCCAGACCTGGGAACACAGTGGCTCAAAACCCAGCCCCTGATGCCCCACCTCTGTTCGCAACCCCCATTGGCCCACCCGTCCTAAGAAAACACAGTGGAGCTCACCTCTCAGGCAGAGTCCGGTGAGAATTGGGCCTGGTGGGTAAAAGAGAGACACTGACAAAAGATGGAAAGAAAGAGATTGACAGGAGAGCAAAGGGGGTTTCTCCAAGCTTTTAAAAGGGAAGGAGAGAGTGACAAACGCTAATTCCTCTTGGAAGGGGTGTCCCAAGTGCTCTAATGAGAGTGTCACGTATTCCTTTCAGTGTCCCTAAAGGCTTTAATGAATGAAGCCAAGTGCTCAATCCCTTTTGAAGGAGATGTGTTCAAGTACTTTAATAAAAGTCACATGCTCAATTGTTTTTGGGAAAAGGGGTCTCCAAACGTTTGACTGGAAGAATAAAAACTCAATCCCTTCTGGGTAAAGTCCCCAAGAGCTTAATTCCAGAACTCCACGGCAGGGAAAGAGGGGGGCAACACGCCTTCTGAGACCCGCCCCCGTGAGCGGGTGAGCGCTCCGTGACGTCACGGGCTGACCTGGGGGTGCTGGTGAGGTTGTAGGCTGACAACTAGGCTCGACCCTCCCACCTCGCCGATGCCTACCCAAACGTAAAGAAAAACAGTACAGTCAGGCGCCGTATTGCCTACCTGTGGCCATCCTCGCGCTGGGCCTGGGTCTGGATAGTGGGCGCCATGGCGACGACGCGAGATAAGTCCTAACAAGAGCCTCAAAAAGCCACGGTAAAAGGCGTGCTGACTTCGGCGCACGCCCAGTCCGAGGCAGGGCTCGGGTGGACACCGCTCTCCTCAGGGATAGGGTCGGAGTGAGGTGGGCTGGTGAGAAGAGTTCCAGCAACACTGGAGTACTACGTAGTACTCAGGTAAACCCGCAAACAACGCCAGGGACTGACTCACAGCTCCAGAACACCAACTGCCGCCAGTGCTCTGAGGACCGCAGGTCGCCTCAGGCGGCGACGCCTTCTGGGAAATAGAGTCTGATTGGAACCACACCCGGATTGGCGAGCGTCTGGGCAAAGGGCGGAGCGAGGCAATGTGATTGGTGAATCGGTATCTCAGTCTAGACGTCGGATTTGAGAGTCGAGTTGGAGGGTGGGTTCTTTCCCCCCATTGGTTAAATTCTCTGGGAGGCGGAGCTAACCAGCAAACGGGGCCTAGAGACCAAGACGCTAAAAAGAAACCGGGAAGACGCGCTTCTGACGCACTTCCCGCCCGCGAAGCGAGAAAGATGGCTGCCTCCCAGCAGCAGGCTTCCGCGGCTTCCTCTGCCGCTAGTGTGTCAGGTCCGGGTTCGGCCGGTGGCTCGGGTCCCCAGCAGCAGCCACAACCACCAACACAGCTTGTGGGACCTGCCCAGAGCGGGCTTTTGCAGCAACAGCAACAGGACTTCGATCCTGTGCAGCGCTATAAGATGCTCATCCCTCAGCTGAAGGAAAGTCTGCAGGTGATTGGTCGGGAGATTTGGCTCTCTGACACCACGGGGGCGGGCGGAGGGACTGTTTAGTCAGGGAGAGAGCAAAAGGAGCGTTAGGCAGGGGAGAGGGATGAGACTTGATCTTCTTCGTGAGGCCAAAGCGAAGCTCTGTGGCTTGACAGTGTGAGGTGGGATCAGGGCGAATTATGAGCTTGAGACTGACTGGAATTCGAGGGGGAGGGAATTTAAAGGAGAAACTTAGCTCTGGTCGTTAAAGCCTGAGGAAAGGACTGGCCTGTACAGAGGCTGACCGTGACTGGTGGGTGAGGGAGGACTCTAAGGTATGTCCGGGAGGGTATTGGCGAGAACCCCAGGTGAGAGCGGGCCTCTGGGAAAATACAGGTGGTTATTGCTATAGAGGAATGGAAGCTGGAGTTACTCTGGAGTGACAGGAGGGTAAGTGCCAAGTGAAGAGGAGGCCTGAGATTGGGTGTATCTTAAGGAAGAGTGTAGATCTACCAAAAGTGTCACCTCTTCTCTTTCTCCATCTGCTGCACCTCTTTTTTTTTTTTTTTTCTTTAAACTAGACCTTGATGAAGGTTGCAGCCCAGAACTTGATTCAGAACACTAACATTGACAATGGACAGTGAGTACTCCTCTTTCTCCAGGCTGTCCTAACTCCATCCTAGTCTTAGAAACTCATCCCCCTTGCACCACACCCACCCCACTTTTCTCTTATTTTCAAGCCTGGCTCCCTAGCGCCTGACCTTGCCCTTTTTGCCCCTTCTTCTATTAACTGTCCCCTAGGCCCTGCCTCGGGTCTCCTGGGCCTATACCTGGTTTTCTGATGGATACTTGGTTGGGTAGTCACTTAGTCCCAGAGATTGGAAATACATTCCGCACCTTCTTCTCCCGGACTGTAGGAAGAGCAGCGATGGACCCATTCAGCGCTTTGACAAGTGTCTGGAGGAGTTCTACGCACTCTGTGACCAGCTAGAGCTCTGCCTGGTAAGGGGTCTCCTAGCCACCGGGTGACCACAACCCTGCCTCAGTTCCTGGTGCTTCAGGAACCTTCATTCAGTCAGTCGACACACGCTCACTGAGCACCTCCTGCGGCCCAGACCTGTGCTGATGCTGCAACTGATGCTGGGGGCACAATATTGCCCAATCCTTGCCCTCACAGAGCTTCCAGTTCAGTGGGGTGACAAATATATCCTCAAACACTGACAGCTCAGAGTAGTCAGGGCTCTGATGGGAAAAGCTCAGGCCATGGAGGGCTCTGAAGGGGGAAGCATAGACAGAAGGCTCAGGGCTGGAGTCGTGGAGGCACAGGCAGAGGGGGCAGGATTAAAATGAGGGAAGCTCAGGGGGCTGTGGAAGTCCAGAGAAGGCACCTGACCCTGCCTAGGGCAGGTTTAGGGAGGAAGTGGCTCAGGGTAGACTACTAGTGGAGAGCACATCTGAGCGGAGGCTGGAACAAAAATGGAAGAAGGGCAGGAGTTGAGAGGAGGGCAAGTGTCTCAGAGCACAGCCTTTGGAGTCAGACGGACCACCAATCTCTACCTCTGAGCCTTGGGTTCCTCCTTTGGGAAATGGATTTTTGGGAAGGACTCAGCAAGATCTTGCATATAAAGCACTTAACCTGGTACTGGACATATGGCAAACGTTTCCTGTAGTATCCTCATTGTCATCATTATTTTGAACTGGACTTTGAAGGAAAAGTCAGTCTGAGGAGCCTCGTAGTGGCAGAAAGGTATTCCAGCCAGACGGAACAGCTTCTGCTTTAAGTTCCCTTTAGGAACATCATGAAATTCAGTCTGGCTGAGGTGTGCTAGGCGTTGGTGCTTGTTGCATTTTGAATATAGCCTGGAGGGTGCTGGGGAGCCATGGAGGGTTTCAAGCAGGGAAGGACATGGACCCATTTGCTTTTTTAGGAATATGCCTCTCTGGCTGCCACATGAGGGATGGGTGCAAGGGGCTGAGAGTGGAGGCTGGGAGCCCATGGCAGGATTCAGGAGGGCCAGGTTCCACCAGAGCAGGGTCCTGAGGAAGTGGGAAAGGGCAGGTGGGAGAGATACTCAGAAGGCTTTGTGCACAGGGCCATGGGACTGACGGGCTGGGGGAGGAGCCTCCAAGATGAGGCCCGGGGCTCTAGTTGGAATGGTAGGGCCGTCCCTGAGACAGGGACCCAGGAAGGAGAGTGGTTTGGGGGGCAGAGTATGGGAACTCTGGAATTTTAGGGGAGGCTGGGTGCACAGAAGTGGTGTCATCAGTACAGAGGTCAGAACAGTAGTGTGTGTGAGTGAGACAACCCCTAGAGGGCATGAGAATGAGAGGAGAAGAAGGGATACGGGAATTACCACATTTAAGGCTTAGATAGATTAAAAAGCATCTAGAAGGACCAGCCAGAGAAGTAGGAGGAAAACCAGGAGGAGCAGGTGCCGCCAGAGAAGCTAGTGCCAATGCCAAGCCTAGGGTCAGGACAGTCACAACAATAGTAGTTGACATTCATCAACTAGCACTTAAGTTAACTTGCCAGGACCTGTGCCTGTGTCTCTTGCACGCTGCTCTCACCATTCTCACCTTATTAGATAGTAGAAGTAGTTATTAAGCCCATTTTCCAAAGGAGGAAACAGACGCAGAGAGGAGCAGCCGCATGCCTGAGGTCACCCAGCGAGTGGCAGGGCCAGGCTCTGACCCCAAGACCCCAGGATTCCAGAGGCTAAAAAGGCTACCCCAGGCTGGCCCTTGGGGTGGGGTTGGCAGTACCCAGAGTGAAGGCTGATGCCACACCTTGCCTGCCTGCCCACAGCGCCTGGCCCATGAGTGCCTGTCACAGAGTTGCGACAGTGCCAAGCACTCTCCAACACTGGTGCCCACAGCCACCAAGCCCGACGCCGTCCAGCCTGACAGCCTGCCCTATCCGCAGTACCTGGCGGTCATCAAAGCCCAGATTGCCTGTGCCAAGGACATTCACACTGCCCTGCTGGACTGCGCCAACAAGGTCACAGGCAAGACGCCTGCACCGCCTACGGGCCCGGGGGGCGCCCTGTGAGCTGGCAGGGCTGGGAGCGGGGCTGGCAGTGGAGGAGGGAATGAAGAGTGGCCTCAAAGCAGCTGTGTCTCTGACTTTTTTCCTGCCTGCGCACTGCGGCTGGCGCCAGCAGGGGGCAGCAGAGGCCAGCAGGGAGCGCCCAGGGCGGGGCCTGGCCTCTGCGAGCTGCTTTCTCTCTTCCCTGGCTGAGGGTGGACTTTGGATTGTGCCTGTTGGTGACCTCTTCCAGGGGCTCTCCCCCAACCTGGCCTGGCTCTGGAACCCTGACTGGGTCCCTCTCCCTCAGTCCTTCCTTGATTCTGTCCCAGTTTGGGGGTGGTCTCTGTCCTGCTCCTTTTTCTAGCTGTTCCTCTGAGCGTCTTGTGTCATCCGATCTCTTTGTCCCCATCTCCCTGTCTCTGACCATCTCTCTCCCAGTGCCCCTTTGCTGTCTTCTGCCCCCAGCTCCTAACTGGGACTCTGTGCAGGGGGCCAGAATGGAAGCCAGAACCCCTGGCTTACCTGGGGCTAGAAGGAGCTTCATTTCCAGGGACCACAGTCACATCCAGGGATCCCCAGCACCTCCCATGTCAGCTCAACCCCCAGTCTGTTTGACCCAGGAAAGAGGAAGTGGAGGGGTCTAGGCCCTGACCTCAGCACGCCCGATCGGGGAGCAACCCAGCCCGCCACCCCCGGTACCCGGGGTCTGCGTCAGCAGCACTCAAACGAGGGGCGTTGTGCAATCTGCGGTGAAGCCTGGCGCAGTTGGATGCCTGGGTCCCTGTATTTTTAGCCCCAAAGGAGAAGTGAAAAGGCCCCAGCAGGGGTGAATCATCAGTCCTGGGGAAGAAGACAGGCGCCTGGGCCCCAGCTCCGGGAAGCAGATCTTGGGGAGGGGGCTTCAGGGAGGGAGTGCCCCACCAGGCTTCCCCATGGCCTTCAGGCCTGGGCAAGTACAGGGCGGAGCTACCAGCCCAGGCCCAGCTGGTGGGTGTGAAAGGCTCAAGTGACTCAGCCTGGTTGGGGGACTGACCCACCCAAAACCTTCTGTACCCTGGTTCCCATGGCACCGCCCAGAGGCCTCCTGTCCTGGACATCTGTGAGGAAAACCCGGGACCATGGAGACCTGCAGTTCACCCAGAGCCTGCGAGAGAGAGAGAGAGAGAGAGAGAGAGAGAGAGAGAGAGAGAGAGAGTGTGTGTGTGTGTGTGTGTGTGTGTGTGTGTGTGTACACACATCCCAGAAGTTTCTTCCCTTTCTCCCTGACCTTCCTTGAAGTGCCAGGCACATAGGGCCAAGCTCCAGGCAGGGCAGCAGAACTCTTGGACACTAGCTGAAGCTGCGGCCCATAGGTAGAATTTCTTCTGAAAGGAAGCCACAGCTCTGCCCATTTATCTGACTGAATCAGCCCCCACCCCGCCATGTGACTCCCCAGATCTTCTAGGATAACCTACTTAAAGTCAACTGATTATAGACTTTAATCACATCTACAAAATACGTTCACAGCATCATCTAGACTAGTTTGATTAAATAACTGGGGACTGTAGCCTAGCCAAGTTGACACATAAAACTGACCATCATAACCTTGTCCTTGTCAATATGACACCCATACACATCTCCTTAACCATACGTAAGGTCCAAATAAATACAAAAACAAAGTTATATTTCCACCTAACATGATACAATTATCTGAGTACAGCACACTTTCCTCAGAAGAGCCCAGTGGCTTCCAGCCTGTGGGCACACACCACATACTGGTAGAGATGTGTCAGTGCACAGGCCCACACACTCAGAATGAAGTACAGCTGGCCCTGTGAGGCAGCATCAACACAACATCACACACAGATGGGGGCATGACATCCCAGCAGCCCTGACATGAGGCCCAGCAGTGCCTAAAACCATACCCAGGGAGACTGCGGAGACACCTGGTGGGCAGTGAGATGATGGACGCACAGTTCACACAGCCACACGGTGGAAATTGTGCATCCGAAAGTGGAATTCATTCAACACACGTTTGCCGAGCATCTATTTTGGGCCAAGCCCTATACAGTGTGAACCAAAGATCCCTGCCTTGCTGGAGCTGATATTTTAGTGACAGTTAAGTGTGATAAAGTAAAACACAGTATGTCAAGTAATGAGAAATTCCAAGAAGGAAAATAAAGCAGAGAAGTGAGATCAGAAGTGGAGAGAGATAATAGGAGGAAAAGAAAAGTATTTGGGAATAAGTAACACAAGATTTGCATATGGGGGCTTCCCTGGTGGCGCAGTGGTTGGGAGTCCGCCCGCCGATGCAGGGGACACAGGTTTGTGCCCTGGTCCGGGAAGATCCCACATGCCGCGGAGCGGCTGGGCCCATGAGCCATGGCCACTGGGCCTGCACGTCCAGAGCCCGTGCTCCGCGACGGGAGAGGCCACAACAGTGAGAGGCCCGTGTACCGCAAAAAAAAAAAAAAAAGATTTGCATATGGAGAATTATGTTACTTTATTGGAAAACATGAAAGTTTGAGAGTTTAGGTTGGGTAGTGGTTCACGTGTATTAATGTGATCTGTAAATAGATGTTACATGTATTTATTATTTGTTAAATAGATGACAAGGTTATTTTTAAACCTGTTAAAGTCCTTGACCCAGGTCATGAAGGCCTCACTGAGAAGGTAGTATTGGAGTGAACTTGAAGGAAAGGGAATAAGTTGTGGACATTCCAGGGAGAGGAAACAGTAAGTGCAGAGGCCCTGCCTGAGGAATAATGTGGAAGCCTGGGCCACGGTGAAGAGGCAGGGATAGGAGAGGACCTTAGTGAAGGTTCTTAGTGGATTATTAAACCCAGAGGGAGACTGTACAGCCTCGTGCACAACCACCCACTCCAGGGAAGCATGCATATGAGATGCACAGCCACACAGGGCAAAACAGACCATGGCAAAACACAGGCGCACATGACACCCCTCTTCCCTAGCAGAGAATGGCATAACCCACCATCCTACAACCATGGTGTCCCTGGCGTCTCCGTCCTGGGAGCAGTCCCACAAACAGACTCAAGGAACAATCCAACTATGTGAAGATACAAACAACCCTCTAACCACCCCTTAACCCGCTATCTCCTACCCCATCTCAGACTTTGCCCATCACAGGCTGACTCAGCCCTGCCCTCAGCTCAACATTATCAAAAGCAGCGGGAGGCTGGATTTAGATAATGCTTCTCAGGTTCGAGTGTGCGTGCGTGTTTTCCTCTGCTCTGCTCACGGAGGCCTGTGTGAACCGCAGGAGTGGGCCAGCTGCCCTCCCCATCATGTGCGCTTGTAGACGTCAGGAACCAAAGTTCAGTTTCACTGCCCTGTGACTGAGCCACAGAGGAACTGCTTCCAGACACTGGCCTCCTGGTGTTTTCAGCTACACCCCGAGGACACAGACACAGGAACACTATTCACACACCTGATGATCACACACACAGTCAGCTGCAGGCGCCCTGCACACAGCCACAGCTGCCTACAGCCACGCACATGCTCCCACACACCCTCAGCTCCCAAGCTGTGTGCTCACAGAGCCTCATCACACCTGAGGACACAGACAGCGACTCTCGCCAGCCTCCCTCAAAGAGTTACAATCACTCAGTCACTACAGATCCCAAGGTGTTTCAGAGCTACACACAGATGTGCAGGGAGGTATGTAAGTCACACGTTCTCACGGATGCCACCTCAAAGACAGTTACAGCTGAGTACACACTCCCTCCCCCATAGATGGTGAGAGTAAATACAGTCTGGTCAGAAACACGCAGGCATAGGCGGTTTCCCGCATTTATTCTCACAGCCATACGTTCCAGGTGGGTTGTAAGGACACAGCGTTGACACAGGAAAGTGGGCGCACTTGTGTCCCACACCTAATTGCCCAATTGCACATCCAGGCGCGCCAGGGCAGCCCCACCTCGCACCTACACCGCACACGCGGTCCACACGCCGCAGGGCCCGCGCAGCCGCGCGCACTGCCAGCCCGCGTCGGCCGCACCCGCTCCCGTCCAGTCAATCACGCCTGGGGCGCACAAGGCACACGTGCCGGCGCGTACACTGTCCCCAGCTCGCCCGCGCACTCTGGCCGGCTCTCACACCCCCGCGTTTCCCGTCCCCGCTTGTTTTTCTGGAAACTGCTCAACGTTCCCCTCCCCCTAGGCCGGAAGCGCTCGCCGTATTTTTAGCCTCTCTGGTTTCCGCCCCTTTCCCCCTCGGTCTGCCCGCCCAAGACCTGCCCCCTTGCGCCCCATGGGGGACCCCGGCCGTCCCCTTCCCCACCGTCATTCCAGAGGGGATTCCCGGCCTTAGCCGGTGCCACGGATTTTCCCGCTGGCTACGTGGGGAGCGGGGCGGAGCCCTGCCCTGAACTTCCTCCTGGGCTGGGACGCCTGAGGCCTGGATGGGAGGGGCGGGGGGTGAGGGGGGGATGGGAGCCAGACTCCTAAACCGTTGGGAGAGGGGCCTCGGGGCTCGGACTCCTGCATTTGAGATCGAAGGTAGCTGGGGGCCTGGACTCCTGGGTCTGGTGAAGGAAGGGGCTGGGGGCCGGGTCTCCTGGGTCTGAACGAGGAGGTGGCTTGGAAACCCGGACTCCTAGATCTGAGCAAGGAGGGGCGGAGGCCCGGGCTCTTAGGACCCCCGCCCCCGTCAGTGTTTCCAGGGGTGGTCTGTTCTTCATCGCGCAAAGCCCCCTCTAGCCTCTTCGAGAGTCGCCCAGTCCGAAGCGTCCTGGCTCTCGGGCCGATGACTCAGCAGTTGGGAGAGGGGAGGGGGTCTGCTTGACTCAGGGATGGGAAATGCTCCCTGTCTCCAGGGGATCGAAACTGGTATCCCTCCTCCAGGATCGCGGCCAGAGCCGAGCCGGACACCGGGGACCCCAGGGTGCCTCCCACCTCTCGTCTTAGCGCCGCCTTAGTCCCACTAGCCGCACAGGGATTTGGAGCCCAGCCGGGTGGCGGGTGCCAGGCACCTCCCCTTTCCCCCTTTTCCCGTAGCCCTCGAGCGTCTGTTTACAGGCGACAGAAGCCCTGGTTACAGAGAGGAACCCTGGCATCCAGGCCTAGCCTCCTCGTCACGGCTTCCAGGAAGCCCCCCTCCCTCGCCCCGTGCGAGTGAGTCACAGGCTAGAGGGAGGCTGCAACCGTGCCAGAGCCGCCCGCAGCCGCCCAGCTCACGAGACCGGCCGGGAAGGCCCCTCGGCCCCAGAAAGCGCCGCACCAGGGATTCCCCCGTGCTCTGTCGGACGAGCAAGTCGGCGTGTCTAGCAGAATCTCCCCACCTCAATACAAGCCCGCAGCCTGCAGTCGCAACCTGCAAGAATGAACTTTCCACCATTATAACTGCACTCCGTGTCAACGGTTTATTTCTACCCCCGTGTTTTCACTCAGGGCAGCCAGCTAGCTCATCGAGACCCAGTTTAAAAATTAGTTTCTTCTCCATATCTTAAGAGAGCATCACTCAGTGCAACCCCTTGACAATAAAAGACTTGCCAATAAGGGGAGTGATTTCTGCACATTTAGCGTTTTCTCAAGGTACATCCCTTTATTAGAGACCCATCCGACCATCAGTTGGGGATGACCCATTTCTGCCATTCGAGACAGCTTTCCATCAAGGAAACCCGCCACCATAATAAAGATCTCCCCCTTTCCAATCTTGAGTTTTCTCTGAGCACAAACTCTTAACATAATTTAAGGCCCTGGTATTAGGCTGCTGCCATTTACTAAAGGAGGATAACTTGGCCTCTCTCTGCCAGGGTTTCCTGGTGTGTAAAATAGGCATAACAATACCTCTTTGAGTTAATGTGTGTAAATACAGCACTTTCATGCAACAGTGCCTAGCCCAGAGGAAGCGATCAGAAGTGCCATTATCTGCGTGAGGGTGAGAAGACACAGAGGAATTGGGAAATTGGGAAAGGAGGCCCCTTTCCAACCTCACCAGGTGTCCAGAACCACACCCACCCCCAACCCCCGTGAGTAGAGTAGGGGCGGGGAGGGCGGTCCAGGTCTCCGGATCTGGGCTGTTTGAGAGCGAGACCGTGCCAGGCCGGCAGGTCTCAGAAGAGAATTCTCCACCAGGCCCGTGGGTCTCCTCTCTCCGTTTTGCTCCTGCGGATTTCTGTCTGTGGATGCTTGTTTCTCCCAGTTTTCTCCCTTTTTCTCTGTTTCTTTATGTGACTCTCCCTCCCTCCCGCTTCCCGCTCTGAATTTGTCTCTCTGGGACCGACTATATCTTGTCTTTTCAATCTGTGCCTCCCCACCTCGCCTCCTCTCCTTACCCTGTCTCTCTCTCTGCATGTCTCCCTGTGTGCGCAACTCCCTCCCTCTGTGTGTGTCCCTGTGTTTTTCTCTTTGGTCTCTCCATTTCTGTCTCTTGCTCTCCGTGCGTCTCTCCCCGCCCCTGTCGGTCAGTCTCTCGATCGCACGCCCTCTCAGCCTCTGCCCTTGTCAATTCCCCCAGGAGCCCTGCCCCCACCTCCGTGCCAGTTCCCTTCTCCGCGCCTCAGTCTCCAGCCTTTGAAAACTGGGCCGACACCCCCCACCCCACGCACTCCCCGCGGTGTTGCGACCGCCCGCAGGCCCCCCTCAGGCGAGTCCCGGCCGGGAGCCGGGCGGATGGGGTCCGGTCCAGGGCTGGGCGGGCTGAGCCGGGGGCGCGCGTCCGGGAAGCGCCCCTCCTGGCCCCGCCCGCCCGGGCCAACTCCTCAAGGCCCCGCCCCCCTCTGGCTGGATAAAAGCGGCGGCTCTTCCACCCCACCGCAGCCTGACTTCAGCGCTCCCACTTTCGGCCTGTACCTCAGCCTTCGGCCATCTGCGCCGCCATGGATCTCACCGCCATCTACGAGGTGAGCCCCCGCTGATCGGCACCCCGAGGTCCGCAATGCCTGACTCCCTTCTCAAACCAGGGCTCTCTAGCGCCACAAACTCCCGCCCGGGACCCCTGGCTCCTTTCTCAAACTGGAACTCCTTAGTGCTTCACACTTCGGCCCGGGGTCCCTGCCTCCCGTCTCAGACCAGTGTGATGCTCTGGAGGTGAAAATGGAGCCCGTGACTTTCTGGTCTCGGTCCAAACACGGGTGGGGTGGCCCTCGGAGATGGAAAGCTGGAGAACTTTTCTCAGACGGGGGCTGTCTGCAGGCGGAAATGACCGCACACCTGGCTTACCCCTGGTAGTTGCTGAGGGTGCGGTTTTGCGCGGAGGCGTTTCTTGGGCTGGAGTCTCAGGGTGAGGGGGAGCCGACTTCTGTCTCTTCACTCCCTGACCCAGAAGACTCTGGCAACTCTAAAACCGAAGAGATCCGGACTCCTGGGTTAACTTTGCCCGCTCCTCCACTTGTGAAACTGGAGAACCTCAGATCCCTAGAGGCCCAGAGGCTGAAAATTGGAGGACAGCGGTGTGTCCTGACTTTAGAGCCCCTCTGATCCAGCCGGGGGAGCCGGGATTCCTGGGTCCCTCGGGATAAGTTTCAATCGCGAATAAACTCAGAACCTCCAAATCGGGATCCTTGCGATCCGGAACCCATGTTTGTTTTCTGCGGACGGGTGGGGCTCAGTCTGGGAGCCCACAAACCAGACTGGCAAGCTCTTAGGTGCCCTGCAGCTGGGGCGGGGCGTCACCCTGCATTTTCGGTGTCTTGACCGATCCCTGTTCCCACAGACCCTCCAGTTGCTGAGCCCTGACCTGCCTTCCGACCACGGAGAGACTGAGTCCAGCTCGGCCTGGGCCTCCTCGGGACTCTGGAGCCTCGGCTCACCCGACTCCAGCTCGTCTGGGGTGGCTGCCCGCCTGCCTGGCCGCTCCACCAGCCTGGTGGAGGGTCGCAGCTGCGGCTGGGTGCCCCCTCCCCCAGGCTTCGCGCCCCTGGCTCCCCGTCCAGGCCCTGAGCTGTCGCCCTCACCCACCTCGCCTACTGCGACCCCCACCACCTCCTCCCGCTACAAGACCGAGCTATGTCGGACCTTCTCAGAAAGCGGGCGCTGCCGCTATGGGGCCAAGTGCCAGTTTGCCCACGGCCTGGGTGAGCTGCGCCAGGCCAGTCGCCACCCCAAGTACAAGACGGAACTGTGCCACAAGTTCTACCTCCAGGGCCGCTGCCCCTACGGCTCGCGCTGCCACTTCATCCACAACCCCAGCGAGGACCTGGGTGCCTCCGGCCACCCCCACGTGCTGCGCCAGAGCATCAGCTTCTCAGGCCTGCCCTCAGGCCGCCGAACCTCGCCACCACCAGCAGGCCTAGCAGGCCTTTCCCTGTCCTCGTGTTCCTTCTCACCCTCCAGCTCCCCACCACCACCACCCGGGGACCTTCCACTTTCACCCTCTGCCTTCTCTGCTGCCCCAGGGACCCCGGTGGCCCGAAGGGACCCCACCCCAGCCTGTTGTCCTTCCTGCCGAAGGGCCACCCCCAGCAGCGTCTGGGGGCCCTTGGGTGGCTTGGCTCGGAGCCCCTCTGCGCACTCCCTGGGATCTGATCCTGACGAATATGCCAGCAGCGGCAGCAGCCTGGGGGGATCTGACTCGCCTGTCTTCGAGGCCGGGGTTTTTGGGCCACCCCAACCATCTGCAGCCCCCAGGAGACTCCCCATCTTCAATCGTATCTCCGTTTCGGAGTGACAAGTGACTGCCTAGTGCAGATTAGCTGGATCTTAAGGGGGGCCAGTTCTCTTATGCTGTGGGTTCCACAAGGGGTCCCAAGGCTGCGGGGGAACTGAGGGACTCTTAATCAAGTAGCTTCACCCCACCTTCCAAAGTGCATTAACTCACTCCCCTGACCCAACGCTGGGGCAGGTCCCCGGTGTGCAAGCTGTTCATGCTGTTGGGGGAAGGAGTGTTTTCTGGGGTCTTAAAAAAATGTAGCAAATTGGAGGTAGTGAGGCCTCTTTCACCTCTCCCCCGCCCAATGCTGTGAATAATAAGCCCCCGCTGCCCCTTCCAATTTTTTCTAGATCCTGAGGTTCCGGTGTCTGATGGTGACTGGATCCTCCCCTGAAGGGGAATCCTGGTGCTCAAATTTCCCTCCAAAAACAAGCAGCCAAAGCCGTTGCCAACCCCCTGCTCTCCCACCCACCCACCCACGCCTTTGGGCCTTTTATTTATGACGACTTTATTTATTCTAATAGATTTTATAGTATTTATATATATTGGGTCGTCTGCTTCCCTTGTATTTTTCTTCCTCTTTTTTGTAATATTGGAAACGATGGACTAATTATTGTTATAAGTATACTATAATATATGAAGTAATATATATTGTTAAAATTTTATTTTTTTTGGAATTTTTAAATAAAAGAAATCTGTGTGTAAACTGGAATCCTGGCTCTTCTGCGGTCTAGAGGTAGTGAGATGGGAGGGGAGGACGGTGTGGCCTTTTTTAGAAGCGGGATGGAATCAGCCGATAGCTCCTCCAAACCTCCCCGGAGCCGAGCTGCCAGCGGCGCTTACCTGGCAGGAAGTGACGTCACCTGGCCCGGCCATTCACCTGAGAGGGCGGGGCCAGGTGAGATCACCGGGTAGGAACCTGGAGAGCCAGTTCCCGGGGCGTGGGAGGCGCTCCCGTCCCGCCGGGATCCTTGACCCAGCTCTCGGCCGGGCGCGGGCGGGGACGGGATGTTTCCGTCCCCATGGGGCCGAGGGAGGAGGGCGGGGCGGAGTGGGGAGGACGGAATGTGCCGGGGCACGAGCCCAGGGCAAGCGAAGGAGGCCGGCGCGGCGGGTGGGGGAGGGGTCGTCCCGGAAGCCGGGGCGTCCTGGGGTCCCACCGCCCGGCCTTCCAGGATCGGAGAGTGTGGGGGACTCAGGCTTTCGGCATCTCGGCGGAGGCAGCTTGAAAGCCTTCAGGATTCTAGAATGTCAACACTGGGGAATCTCAGACTTGGTCTCGGCGACTTCTAGACCCTGGGTGTCCCAGACGTTTAGGAATCGCAGAACTGTAGCCTCTGGCTTTCCGGGCTCCTAGACCTTCGGAATTCCAGAATCTTGGCCTGTCGGAATTCGAGAAGTTCGGGATTGCGAGATCTCGACATTTCTGAGCCTTGGAAACTCGTGGTCTCGCGCCCCAGGCGGGGTGGGGGTCGCGGCCGCGCCGGGACGGGGCGGGGCCCCCGGGAGAGCAGCGTCCTCGGACCATACAAGGCAAGAGGCGGCGAGAACCACACTGGGGCGGAGGAGCCCAGCGCCAGGAAGCCGCCTCGCGTCAGTGCCTGCGCCCCGCCCCCTTCCGTCGCGGCCTCCTACCCCTCTTCCCCCCGCCCCTCACTTCCCTCTCCTCTCCCTACCTCACCCCTTCTCCTCCCTCTCAGTTCCTCCTGCCCAGCCCCTCCTGCGCCGACCTTCCCCTCCCCTTCTTCCCCCACCCTCCCCAGCTCTTCCCCTCCCCCACCACTCCTCTCCCCTTCCCCTTTTTAATATCCTTACCTTCCAGCCGCCCATTCCCCGTCCTCTATCCCCTCCTCTCTTTCCTTCCAATTCCCCTCCTCCTCCCCCTTCTGGCCTCCTTTCCTTCTCTCTCCACCCATTCCTTCCCTGCCCACACTCTTCATCCCCTCTGTTCCACCTCCCTCCTCACCCCATTTCTCTTCACCCCATTCCCTCCATCGAGTGTTCTCCTCTTCCCCTCCCCTCCTCATGCCTCCTTGACCTCTCAGCCCTCCTTGGCCCTCTCCCCTAGCCCACTGGCAGGCCCTGACCTTTGATCTCCTCTTCCACGAAGCACCCACGCTCCCGCGCCCCGTTTTGGGAAAGGGCTCAGGTCCCCATACTTGGAGAGGAGGTTTGGGAAAGAGAGAGAGAGAGAAACCCAGAAACCCAAAGACGTTGGAGAGGAAGAGCAAGCCACGCAGACATTCACAGGCACTGAAAGAACAAGAAGTAACACATCTCTGGTCCTTCCCTTTGCGAAAAACAGATTCTCTGCCCCTTGAAAACAAACGAACTAACAAATCCTCACTTGCAAAAGTGGCACCTAACACCAGCTACCAGTGCCAAACACCTGAGAGTCATTCCTTTTGACTCTTTCCTCAACCCCCACACCCCAATTCAACGTCAGTCCCGTCTGATTCACCTTCTAAAGAGATATTACAATCCACCCTCCTGCCTCCTCCTCTGGCCCCCACCCTGGTTCTATCGGGCATCATCTCCCACCTGAACCATCATAGCAGCCCCTTCCTGGTCTCCTGGCCCAGGCCCCTACCCTCAGTCTCTTCCCCACTCCCCCACTAGGCAACCAGAGGGAAGCTGTCATGACACCTGAGTCAGATCACATAAAAGTCAAAGTCTTAAGTCCTCACCAGCCTACACAGCCTGGCTCTCATCTTTGATTACTCTTGCTCTAGTCACTCTGGCTTCCAAACAGTGCATTTGCCATACTTCAGCCACAGGGACTTTGCACTTCCTGTTCCCTCTGCCTGGAATACTCCCCCAGGTATCCCAACAGCTTACTCCCCTTCTTCAGGTCTCTGCTCAAATGTTTCTTCAGTGAGATGGTCCCTGACTACTATTATTGCAACCCCCATCCTCCCTACCTTTCTGTATTTTTTCCAAGATGTTTATCACCACCTAACACATCAAATGTACTTAGATCTTATGTTTATAGCAATCTTCCTCCCCCACTAGAATGTCAGATCCTCAGGGGCAGGGACTCTGACTTTGTCTTGTTCACTGCTGTATCACTCACACCTAAACCCTAAACCCAGGAACCAGTCACATAGTGGTCACAAGCTTCAGAATTTGTTGAAAAAAAAAAAAAAATCGATTCAGAAATGGGGAGAGAAAGAGAGAAAACTCCAAGACACACACACACACAAAATAGTGACTGTGTGAAGTAATGATGTTAATTAAACATTGTGGTAATTATTTTACAATTTATACGTATCTAAAATTATTATTTTGTACACCTTGGACTAACACAATGTTATACGGCGATTACATTTCAATAAAACTGGGGGACTGTGGGGGGGCGGGAATCCAAGACAAAAAGATGGAGAAGGAGACAGTATCACATAGGCAGTTTGCTGAGGACCCACAGCCTGACACATCTCCTACTGATTTGCAGACTCAAATTACCAGGCATCTAAGAGGCAATACCACCCCCTGGTGACCAAGAGGAAAACGGCATCTCCCCACAACAGAAAACACTCCCTAACAGATCGTCACCAGAGTCCCAGGATTCCTCCCAGCTTAAAAATTCAGGAGACCGAAACGTTTATTCTTTTAAGTGATATAGATGTTCGGGTTGATTAATAAGATGCATAAATTGACAAAAACCGGTAAGAGAAAACTAAAAGTGCTCCAGGTGAGGATCGAACTCACAACCTCGGCATCGCTCCGCTCGCACTGTTATATAAGTACCGCGCGCTAACCGATTGCGCCACTGGAGCTCCGGCCGCACCCTTGCGCCGCGGATTCTTTCAGTCATTCCTGGCCACGTGACCTTGATGGATTGCTCCGCCTCGTCTTTGCATATACAAATAGGAATCTTTGGATTGGCCAATAGGAGAAAGTGCGTTACCAGTTCCGGATTCTCACGCCTGGAAGGCTCTTGCTGTAAAAGGGAAAAGTCCGCGAGGCTTTTGGAATGTGGGGGTGTAGCCTGCCTGGGACTCGCCTTCTCATGAATATTCAGAAACCAGAGAGGAGGGGTCTTAACCCTTCGTTGGCTGGCCGGCCGGAAGGCGGCCCCTCCCCCCTGCGGGCGGGAACAGGATATGAGCCCGGGCGGCTGGGGGGAGGGGAAGCCCCAGGCGACCGCCCCCCGCCCCACTGCTGGGACCGGGCTCTCCAGCCACAGATGTATGTGGCGCCGCCAGAGCCGGCGCCACCCATCCCGGAGCCTGAGGGGTCCACAGTCGCAGACTCCAGCCTCCCGAAACTGCACCGCGTCCTGAGGAACCCCGAAGCCCAGGCCCCAGCGTCCAGGCTAGAGGACCCCAGATATCCAGGTGCCCAGCGCCCCCTCCTGGAGGAGCTAGGAGTCCGGGACATCAGCGCCGCGCGACCCTGGAGGCCGAGCTTCCTGCGCCCGGTTTCCAAGAATTTAGGATCCCAGACCGGAGATTCCCTCCAGAGTTTCCCAGAAAGCTGAGCCCAGGACTCCCCGGGTTTGAGGAACTTGGGATACGGACTCCTAGCGCCCCATCCAGCCCGTTTGGGGTTGAAGCGCCAACTACTTCAAGAGGACCCTGGAATTTGGGGCTCCCTGCGCTCCCTCCTGGAGTTGGTTTAATCCCTGCTCTTAGAGTTAGGGGAACTCAGGAATCCGGCCCCCCCACCCCACGGCCCCATCTAGAAGACTCAGGAATTTGGGTTCCCAGCACCCCCATCTGAGACTCAAGAGTCGACGCCCCCAGCATCTTCCATTTAGAGGACCAAAGAAATTTGGACCACTGCACCCCATCCTCCGAGAGACCCCGGATTCTGGTTCACGGATCCTGAGAGCCCGAAGTTCAAACCCCTGACTTGCAGAGAGACCCAGGAGTCCCGGCTCTGCGCCTCCCCGGGGACCGTGCTAGGGTCGAATAGGAACTGGGCTGCCTCGGTTCGGGGCTGGAGACTCCCCGGGAGGTGAGGGGGGAGGCGAGGGGCCCCGACGGGTTGGGGGAGGGGGCGGCGCCGCTGCCGCTGAACAATGAGGGGGCGTGCCGGCGGGGGGCGAGCGGAGGAGCTGGCGGGAGTTGGGGGCTAGAGGGGTGTGGGGAGGCGCTGCAGGGGAGCTGCGGCGGTGGGAACAGTGAGTGGATCACGGAGGGACTGGCTGGAGGGGGTCGAGAACTCAGGGCCAGCGCCCCAACTCGCAGCTCTCCGCGGGGGAGGGAGCCGTCTGCAGGACCCTGGCATCCGGTCCCCCAGCCTCCTCCGCCCTCCCCTGGGACCCCGCGGCCTCCCGCCCACGGCTTTTTCCCAGCCCTGCCCCTCGCCCTCGGCTCCAGCCGGAGCCCAAACGTTCCCAGGATCCCTGAGCGTCCGGCCCCAGACACGGCAGACTCACAGCTTGGACGACTCTTTCGCTCGCTTTAGTCTTTTGTCTCACCCTTTCCATCTTTTTCTCAGTGTTCTCTCTCCTTGCTCCCCTCTTTCTATCACTTTGCCTCTGTCTCCCCCAGTAGTTACTCCCAGGGCCCCCTCCCAGGATTTAGACCACACTATTCATTCTCAGCCCCCAGCCTCTGAGCGTGGGGGGCAGGGAGGCCTATGGGGTCCTGATATCCAGGAAGGGGGTCTTTCTGCAGAAGCCGCTGAGCCACTCAGCCATGCCCGAAGGAGCCCGTGGACTGGGCCTGTCCAAACCCAGCCCTAGCCTCGGCCGCAGAGGTGAAGTGTGTGACTGTGCGGCTGTGTGTGAGACTCGGACAGGTGAGCCTGTGAGGGAGGGGTGGAGCCTGCTGGGCATTCATTCTTTCATGAAAGACACTGCAACGCTCTGGGGCTGACCCAGTGCTGGCAACACAGGCTGACCAAGACAGCCCCAGCCCTGCATGCACAGAGCTTCAGGTCTGGTCCGGGAGATGGACCCATCCCCATACCATGATAGTCCAGAGGGGAAGCCCAGCATAGAGTGGTCAGGGCTGGGATGAGGAAAGCCCCGGGGACTGTGAGAACTTAATCTGGGAGGTCCAGGGAGGCTTCCTGGAGGAGGGGACATCTAAACTGAGAATTGAAAGATGAGGAGGAATGAGTTGAGCGAGGCAAGGAAGAGTGTTCTGCACAGAGGGAGCAGTATGTGCAGGGGCACAGAGGTGAGAAGAGGCTGCTTATTTGAGTAACTGAAAGAAGCTGAGTGTGACTGGAGTCCAGAGGGTAAGAAGTGGTGTGTCGGGACGAGAGCAGACTGGAAATGTCTCTAATGGCCACCTTGCACAGGCCCCTGTGGATCTGAGGAATCTGGACTTTACCCTGAGGGCAGGAATGGGGTTATACTCATGGGAGTGACAGAATCAGGCCAATTAATCAAGTTTCCCCAGGATGACACATGGAGGTGGATTTAAGGAATGGAGACAAGCAGTCCAGAGAGGACCCTGAAGGGAGAGGACAGGGCACAGTGAGGGGAGCAGGGAGCCCATGGGAGAGCTGTTGAGCAGGGGTGGGTGAGCGTGGGGGCTAAGCGCACTTACTCAGTTGGGGAGACCCCCTGATCGCCTCTTCCACACCCCCAGCAGCCCCTGCAACCCCCGCCATGGCCTCCCCCCGAGGTTCTGGGAGCTCCACATCCCTGAGCACAGTGGGCTCAGAGGGGGACCCGGCTCCGGGGCCCACCCCAGCCTGCTTGGCCTCCAGGCCAGAGCCCCTTCCGGGGCCCCCCATCCGCCTGCATCTGTCGCCCGTGGGGACCCCAGCTTCGGCGAAACCCTCGAGGCTGGAGCGTGTGGCCCGTGAGATCGTGGAGACGGAGCGGGCCTATGTCCGGGACCTCCGCAGCATCGTGGAGGTGAGGCGGGTAGGCACCCAAGTGCAGTGGGGACCCAGGCCAGCCCCTCCACCCCTGTAACCCCAGTCATTCCCACAGGACTACTTGGGCCCTCTGCTGGACGGCGGGGTTCTGGGGCTGAGCGCGGAGCAGGTGGGCACGCTGTTTGCCAACATTGAGGACATCTACGAGTTCAGCAGGTCAGGGACGGGTGGGATGGGCAGCAGCGCTGCCTCGGGGGGTCGGGGAGGCAGGCTGTGTTCTAACCCCAACCTTGGCACCCCACAGTGCCCTGTCCAGTCTGGAACACGGGGCATCATGACGTTGGGCAGGGGTCATGATGGGGAGTGAGGATCCAGAGAGGTGGAGGAGTGAGGTGGATGGGAGCCTGAGGGCCCAGCTGAGGTCCAAATATCGGGATGGGTCCAGGCAGCGAGATGGGGCTATCGCTATGTCAGGTCTGGGATCGTGATGAATCCAAGGCTTGTGTGGGGCCTGCGGATCATGACAGTGTGAGCATTTGTGTGACCGGCTCATCCTGGGAAACCCCTCAGTCCCAGACAAACCAGAATGGTTGGCCACTCAGTCCAAGGAGCATGACACCGAGTGTCTTGATGACACCTAATTACACTTATTATTATTATTTTTTGGCCGCACTGCTTGGCTTGTGGGATCTTAGTTCCCCAACCAGGGATTGAACCCAGACCCAGCAGCGAAAGCGCGGAGTCCTAACCACTGGACCACCAGGGAATTCCCTAATTACACTTAAAGTTACTGCAGGAGGTTCGTGAGTCACGACAGGGTCTCGGGGTCACAGTGGGATCTTAAGATATCACAGCTCTGAGCGTCCTGACACCCCTCTCCCTGGGTTGTGCCATGAGATGCCCCAGGCTCATGCCAGCTGTGACAAGACCTCGGGCCGAGGAATGTAATGGTAACCAAGGACAAAGTCTGAGCAGGTTGCAGTCCCCCATGTCGCGATCAAAGGACCCTTCGTATGGACATGACATCCCTTGAGAGATCCTGGCAGCCACCAGGGCCCCAGTCTCCTGGAGTCCTCCCATGGGGGGCAGGGCGCCCCCTCACCCTTCCTCTCCCCTCCATAGCGAGCTCCTGGAGGACCTGGAGGGCAGCAGCAGTGCCGGGGGCATCGCCGAGTGCTTCGTGCAGAGGGTGAGGCGAGGGCCTGGGCTGGGGCCTGGGTAAGGGGGGAGCAGGCCTCGGCTAGGCGTTGCGGGGGGGTCATGGGGAGTCGGGAACTGAGGTCTCCCTGACGCCCTTGCTGCCCACAGAGCGAGGATTTTGACATCTACACGTTGTACTGCATGAACTACCCGAGGTGAGGGCCAAGGAGCCCCTGCGGGGCCCCAGGCTGTGCCCACGAGCTGATGTGCCAGCCAAGCTCCCTCCACCCGGACCCATCCAGCTCCTGCCATACCGTGACAGCGTCCACCCTCTCCCTAACCCACCCCGACCCGGGTGGGCCCCCGAGAATTCCAAAACCCTGGCCACTCCCTGACCCCTCCCGGCCTTGCCCACTGTAGCTGCAAGTCTTCCTGACCTGTGCTGTGCCCCCAGCTCCCTGGCCCTGCTCCGGGAGCTGTCAGTGTCTCCGCCAGCAGCCCTGTGGCTGCAGGAGCGCCAGGCCCAGCTCCACCACTCACTGCCCCTGCAGAGCTTCCTGCTGAAGCCTGTTCAGCGCATCCTCAAGTACCATCTGCTGCTGCAGGTCAGCTGTGGCCCCTGGGGGACTGCTTGGGGAGGGGCAAGGTCCTGTCCATTGGCCACCTGGTGAACATCTGGAGATTGGACCCTGGACGAGTTGGGCAAGGCCTGGGGAGGCATCCGGTCCCTAGAAACTGGGCTGGTGCTTGGGGCAGGGTCTTGCTGGCAGTGGGGGCTGGCGCCAGCTGATTTCACTTCGTGTCTTTGCCTGTTTGTCTCTCTCCGCCTCTGCCCCTGCCTTTATTTGTCTCTCTCTCTTATCCTTGTCATTCTTTCTTCCTCTGTTCCTCTTCCACTCCCTGGGTGCCTGGTGGCTGCCCTCCAGGAGCTAGGCAAGCACTGGGTGGAGGGCCCAGACGCCGGGGGCCGCGAGTTGGTGGAGGAGGCTATCGTGTCCATGACAGCGGTCGCCTGGTACATCAATGACATGAAACGCAAGCAGGAGCACGCTGCGCGCCTCCAGGTGACCCCTGGGAGAGGGCTGGGACCGGCGGCATGGGGGGCAGCGGGCGTGATGGCCTTTGCGGGGTTCGGTCCGTGCGTTGGAGGGCGGGCTGGGACAGCGCAGTCTGGTTGCTAACCCCCCTGTGTTGGTATGCGTACACCGCCCACCGGTGTGTTCCTGTGCCCGCTGCACCCGGCGTGGTCCCGGCAGGAGGTGCAGCGGCGGCTGGGTGGCTGGACCGGTCCGGAGCTCAGTGCTTTTGGCGAGCTGGTGCTGGAGGGCGCATTCCGAGGTGGTGGAGGGGGCGGCCCCCGACTTCGAGGGGGTGAACGGCTGCTCTTTCTGTTCTCACGGATGCTGCTCGTGGCCAAGCGCCGGGGACCAGAATACACATACAAGGGCCACATCTTCGTGAGTTCAGGGATGGGGCAGGGCCAGAATGTTACCTGCCAGGTATGTTCTATACACGCATACCTGTAGACCTAAAGGCTGGGGGCAGGATCCGCAAGGAGGGACAACCCAGCTTAAAAGGGCCATGTTTTCTTGAGTCCGAGGTGGGGGGGCAGGGTTTAATAAGGAGGGGTGAGGCCAGTGGGATGCACGGGTGGTGCAGGCCTGGAGGGGGAGGACCTGGATTTGCCCACCAGACAAGCATCTTCATGGGCAGGCATGTCTTCTTGATCCAGATGAGGCGGGGAGGGCTGGTGAGGGAGAGCTGAGCCCAGCCTGGTGGGGAGGGTTGACAGGGGGAAAGGGGACATCTTTCTAGGGGGTAGGGACCCAGATACACATAAGGGGCACATGGATGAGTCTGAGGCCTCTGAACTTGCCTCCCCTCTCTGCCCCTCATCCAGTGTTGCAACCTGAGTGTGACTGAGAGCCCTCGAGACCCTCTAGGGTTCAAGGTGTCTGATCTGACCATTCCCAAGCACAGACACCTGCTCCAGGTGAGCAGAGGGTGGGGCTGGGCGGGCAGGGATCCCCCAGTCCCTAGACCTCACCCCTGGCTCCCCATTCCACCCCACCCTGCCCCCAGGCCAAGAACCAAGAAGAGAAGAGGCTGTGGATTCACTGTCTCCAGCGCCTCTTCTTTGAGAATCACCCCGCCTCCATCCCTGCCAAGGTACAGCTCCTGCCACCGCGGGGGGTCCTCAGGGTGCTGGAGACTCCCCTCCCCCAGTAACACCGAAAAACCCTGACTGCAGGGGGTGCCGTCTTAGAACATGGTAGTTAAATTGCAGCGTTACGTTGCCGGGGTTTCAATCCCAGCTCCATCACATCCCTGCTTTGTGACTTTAGGCAAGTAATTTAACCTCTCTGGCTTCAGTTTCCTCACCTGGAGGAATGATAGCATCAACCTCATAGGGTTGCGGTGAGGATTAGTCATTATCAGTCGTGTAAGGCACCTGACATGTAGTAGCACCCTTTTTTTTTTTTTTGCGGTACGCGGGCCTCTCACTGTCGTGGCCTCTCCCGTTGCGAAGCACAGGCTCCAGACGCGCAGGCTCAGCGGCCATGGCTCACGGGCCCAGCTGCTCCGCGGCATGTGGGATCTTCCCGGACCGGGGCATGAACCCGTGTTGCCTACATCGGCAGGCGGACTCTCAACCACTGCGCCACCAGGGAAGCCCAGCAGCTTCCCTGGACCGTGACTGGGGTGCTCAGGGACCAGCCCCCTCATCCCTCATCCTTGTCTCTTTCAGGCAAAACAAGTTCTCCTTGAAAACAGCCTGCACTGTGAGTTGGGGCCCTGTGTTGGGAGGATGTGGCAGTAGAGGAATCACTTCTAAGAAAAAGTAAAGTGTTAGCCCCAAATCTCTCCCTGCAGGTGCTCCTAAAAGTAAGTCTATCCCAGAGCCCCTGACACCTCCACTTGGGTCTCCCCGACCTCGAGATGCTAGAAGTTTCACCCCTGGACGAAGGAACACAGGTAAAAGGGATGGAACCCTGAGTTCCCTCTCCCTCCACTCCTCCCCCAGAAGCCTGGAGCTGGGCTCCTAACAAGGTTCTGATCCGCCTCTCCCATAGCTCCATCTCCAGGACCCGCCACTACCCGCCGTGGCCGCAGACAGTCTGGTGAGTACCCTTCACCTAAAAGTGAACTAGGCATCAGGTGGGACCTGGCCCCTGACATCACTGTGTCCTCCCTCCAGAGCCCCTGAAGGACCCTTACGTCATGTTTCCACAGAACGGTGAGGGACCACCCACCCCGGCCTGCTCCGTCCCTGTCTGTCTGTCTGTTCCCGGGGATGCCCAGAGTTCGTGAGGGAGGGGTGATAGGGGCAGCTCATCAATGACAAGGAATAACACTTGTTCTTACATCTCACTCTTTTCTCTTTCTCATGTCTTCATCCCCAGCTAAGCCTAGACTCAAGGTGAGAAACATCCTGGGACAGGGTTTGTTTTGGGTCCTGGACTCCTGGGTCTGAGGGAGGAGGGAGCTTGGGTTCCAAAGTGCTGGGTCTGAAGAAGAAGGGGGCTGGGGACTGGATTCCTCTGTCTCAGGGAGGAGGGGGATGGGGCCCTGGACTCCTGCCCTCCTTCCTTTCCTTCCTCACAGCACACTGGCAGTGAGGGGGAGCTCTACCCGCCCTTAGAGCCTCTGCCACCAGTTCCAGCTTCTGAACCCCCTGAGGACCTGGAGGACACTGGGCCCCCCACGCTGGACCCCTCTGGGACCTCAATCACTGAAGAAATCCTGGAGCTGCTAAACCAAAGAGGCCTCCGGGATCCAGGGGTGAGTCGGGCGTCCCCTCACGGTGTCCTTGGGGCTCTGGGCCTGGGCAGGCACAGCCTGGGGGTCAGGGGGGCCAACCCACCCTGATACCTTGGGCTTCTTCCTCAGTGCCCACTACAGCCACCCCCCCATGACATTCCCAAGTTCCCCGGAGATTCCCAGGTGCCAGGCGACAGTGACACCCTCGCATTCCAAGCCCCGCCCAGCCGGGACTCTTCAGAAGAGGAGGAGGAAGAAGAGCTGGATACGGATGAACGGGGCCCTTCCCCACTCCACGTCCTAGAGGGGCTTGAAAGTTCCATTGCGGCTGAAATTCCTGACATTCCCAGCCTTTCCAAAAGTCCTGATGTACCCAACCTCCCTGAAATTCCCAGCCTTTCTGAAATTCCCCAAATGCCCCGCCTTCCCAGTCTCTCTGACATTTCCAGTGTTTTTGAAATGCCCTGCCTTCCAGCCATACCCAGTGTCCCCGACATTCCTAGTCTCTCCAACGCTCCCACTCTCCCCTGTGACTCCTGGCTCCAGGGACCTCTGCAGGAGCCGGATGAGGCTCTAGCCACCAGGAGAGAGCTCTTCCCTGGAAGCAGTTCTGGAAAACTGGGAGAGCCCTCCTCAGAAAGCAGGGCAGGCCAAGAGGAGGGTGAAGGAGTATCATACCCAGCTTTCCAGCCCCGGGATGTCACCCAAGGTCAGGAATTCCCAGATGAGCTGGAGTTCCGCCCTTGCTCAGAAATCCGGAGTGCCTGGCGGGCACTGGAGCAGGGGCAGCCGGCCCGGCCAGGTTTCCCAGAGCCGCTGCTGATCCTGGAGGATTCAGATCTAAGTGGAGGCAGCGGAAGCGGGAAGGCAGGAGCCCCAACTTCGGAGAGGTCAGCGTCCCGAGTGCGAGAGTTGGCCCGGCTTTACAGCGAGCGGATCCAGCAGATGCAGCGGGCTGAGACCCGGGCATCAGCCAACGCCCCCCGCCGCCGGCCACGGGCTCTGGCCCAGCCGCAGCTGTTGCCCTGCCTGCCCCGTGAGCAGGCTGAGCCAGGTGAGGTCCAGGTATGTGGTTGGCAGACGCAGCCCATGTGGGGGCATCCATCCTAACTCTCTCCACCTTGCTTTGCATACAGGGCCCCTGCCTGCCTTTGGACATGTGCTCGTATGTGAGCTGGCCTTCTCGCTGACCTGCGCCCAGGAATCTGTCCCCCTAAGCCCTGCTGCCCAGGTTCAAGCTGCCACAGCTGTGACTGAGCAGCGAGGCTGCCTGGACGGCCAGCGTCTAAATGTTTCAAGTTTGCCTGAGCAACACCATCTGGGCATCCAGGTTCCAGCTGCTACCCCTCTGCCTGAGCAAGGAGGCCTCTGGAATATCCGGATTCCAGCCGCCACACCTTTGCCCAAGCAGGAAGACCCCCCCAACGGCCAGATGCCAGCTATTACAACTTTGCCGGATCAAGAAGGCCACCCGGAAATCCAAGTTCCAGCTGCCACTCCTTTGCCGGAGCATAGAGGCCACGTGGATATACCGGTTCCATCTACCACCTCTTTTCCTGAGCAAGGATGCCACGTGGACATCCAAGTTCCAATCACCCCAGCTTTGCCTAAGCGGGGAAGTTGCTCTGATGTCATGGCTTTAGCCGCCACTCCTACGCCCAAGCGAGAAGGCCACCTGGACAGCCAGAGCTCAACCAACACCCCGTTAACTAAGCAAGGAGATTCTAGGGCTGTTCAGTCCCCAGCCACTGCCTGTGGCCAAGCCGTCGATCGTTTGCTTATACACAGAAGCAGCCTAGACCCTCAGATCCCAGCTGACACCCCAGTGCCCTTGCAACACGACCTCCCTGACATTCAGGTTCCGGGTACCTCACCTTTGCCTGCACATGGAGGCCACCTAGACCATCAGACCCCAGCCAACACTCTGCCGTCCTTGCCCCGGGACCTCCCACACTTTCAGGTTCCAGCTGCCGTACCTTCCCCGCAGCCACAAGGCCTCACGGACACCCAGGTCCAAGCCCTCCCACCTTTGCCCCAGCAGGGAGGCCTCCCGGACATCCAGGGTCCAGCTGCTGCGCCTCTGCTTGAGGAGCAAAGCCTCACAGACCTCCAGGGTCAGAAACTGACACCTTTGTTGGAGCAGAAGAGCCTCACCAACGACCATGTTCCAGCTGCCCCACCTTTGCCTGAGCAAGGGGGCCCTCGGGACATTCAGGGCCTGTTACCCACCCGAGTCCAGACCACGGTGGTTTTGTCTAAACAAGGAGGCCACGCGGTCTCTCACGTTGCCAGGTCAGAGTCGTCAGACTTGAGCCCACCCCACAGTCCCCCACTCACAACCCGGCAGCTCCTGGGCTCCAACGCAGCTGCCCTGTCAAGATACCTGGCAGCCTCATACATCAGCCAGAGCCTGGCGCGGCGGCAAGGGCCTGGAGGAGAGGCTCCCCCAGCCTCCCGGGGCCCTTGGCCCTCCTCCGCCCCCACGTCACGGGCACCTTCACCGCCACCCCAGCCTCAACCCCCAGCGCCCCCAGCCAGGAGGCTCAGCTATGCCACCACGGTCAACATCCACGTCGGGGGTGGCGGGCGGCTACAGCCAGCCAAGGCCCAGGTCAGGTTGAACCACCCTGCTCTCTTGGCAACCCCCCAGGAATCAGTGGGCCTTCGCAGAGCTCAGGGGGCTCCCGACGCCCCTTTCCACATGTGAGCCAGGATGTCGCGCTTCTTGAAAAGCAGAGACTTCAGCCAGATGCCACAGACCCTCAGAATTCACCCGGAAGTCCAGACGCTGAACACAGGTCTAAAAATTGCCACAGCTTTCCAACACCTGGCGTCTTTGGCACATGGGCCTTATTACTTAACCTGGATTAACCCAACAGGGATGGGCAAGGGGATGTCATTAATATTTTGTTAATATTATGAAATTATGTATCTTTCCCATTCTGGGGGCCGTGGGGGATGACAGAAGACGACAATGAATGGGGAGGTCTGATACAGCACAAATCAGTCGTTCTGAAAATTTGGGGAATCTCAAACTCCTTTGAGAATTACTGAAGACTGGACCCATTACAGTTTGGTGTGTGATTCTAGAGGGTTTATGAACTGCTTGATGCCTATCTAGGAAGGCCAAGTTAAGAAGCTTTCTCCCAAGCAGATCCCTCAAAATTCATTCCCTTAGCAGTTTATCCAGTTGATGTGTCCCACCATCATCTATTCCTCTCATCTACTTAGCCAATTCTATCCACCCAGCTATCTCTCCGTCATCTCCCTCTGTCCATCCGTCTTCCAATCCATCATCCCACCCATATGTCTTGCTTTATTCAACTTTCTCTACCCTATTCATCCATCATCCTACCCCACCCCCCATCTAGCACCCGTTCCTCCGTCAATCCACTCATCTATTATCCCACCTGTCCGTCTTCTCCAACCAACTCTCTCCATTCATCCATTTGTCCCTATGTCCATTCATTCGTACATCTCATCACTCAACCATCTCCTAATCCATCGAGCCAACCGTCCATTTAACCATCTCTGCCACCATCCATCCAACCATTTTAATCTCTTTACATCCATCCCTCCGTAATTGGATTCTTCTGGGTCTTGGTACTACAAAATTTCGGAGACAAGTTCCCCGCTAATGCCAAAATGGATCAGGTTTGGGGTTCTGGCAGAAGGGTCCCACATCTGCCTTATTTCTCTTGGCAACCACTCTCCACCCTCCTAAGTATTCCAGTTCTCGTACCCACCCATCGAATTCTTCTATCAGATCTCTTTACTCCCTCTCTCTAGTTGGGGACCTCTACAGTGCCTCAATATGCCCCCACACCCCAAAGTAATTCAGGTCTTAGGGACAAAGGCTTTTATATTAAGATCGTTCTGTCCTCCTCCCAGCAGTGGTATGCCCAGTGAGAAGCACAATTTAAGCAGTTTCTTTGGTCATATTAGCTGCTTTTATTGAACACTTAACCTCTTGTGCTTTAGTGCATCATCTGTTTAGTCTTCCCTGGAATTCTCTGAGACACCGCAGCATCATGGCTGAGTTGAAGTCCCAGCTTTTCTAGTACTTGGTGTGTTAACTTCCCTCCGAGCCTCGGTTTCCTCATCTGCACGATGAGGACAGCAATACCTGCCTCGCAGGATCATCGGAAAGTTTCAGTGAGCGTATCCTTACTTCCCAAATGTATTTAAGCCTGACTCACCGAGGCAGTGTTCAAATCAGATGCCCCAGGATCTAGTCCCAACCCATGGAATGAGAACCTCCAAGGCAGGAGCCTAAGAGTCTGGTTTTAACAATCAATTAACGGCAACAACAAAAAATGTTGTTATTGAGTACTAACTGCATACCACAGGCATTAGTCACTTTATTTGAACTCGTTCACTCTGAGTCCTCACAACATCCCTAAAAGGCAAGTGAGGATGATTCTTACCCCCCACTTTAGAGATGAGGAAACTGAGGCACAGAGAGGATAAGGGACTTGCCCAAACAAGTGGGAAGGAGCAGAGCTGGGACTCATCCACACTGCCAAGCCCATCGGCACTTTTACTTGAGGGCGTCAGGTGCTGTTCTTGTCACTGGGGGCACAACAGGGAATAATTCCTTGCCCACAAGGGGCTTGCAGCCTGGTGCTCCAAAGGCCCTAGGTAATTGGTCATTAGCTGGGTAAACTGAGTAAGTCCTGGCTCAGTAAGCGTCAGCTGCTGGCTTCTGTTCAGTTATTGAGTGGTTACCATGCCATACACCAGGGCCTAGACTGAGTCGGCTTCTTGGCCTGGACCTGCTCCGCTGCAGCCTCCCGACAAAGGTCAGGGCTGAGGCTGGCCCTCCCCTCTTCCGCCCCCGGCTGCACATTCCCAGCTGAAAGAAAGTTCCCAGCCTGGCCTGGGCTCCCAGCGGTGCCGGAATTCCTGGTATTTGAGGAGGCAGCAGGGAGGAAGGAGGCCGTCTACTCCAAGGCTTGGAGTGGGGAAGGAGAGGCAAGCCCCCTCAGCCACTCCAGATGCGTCCCAGCTGTGCCTCTGGGAGGGGGCTAAGAGTCTCAGTAAGGGGGTCTCCGGACCCCGTGCGAAAACCCTGGGCACTAGGCCTGCCTCGGGCCCTCCTACTCCCTGCCCCTGAATTCCATTCCTCCTGCCTGCCCAACTCCTACCTCTGCTTCATAACCCCAGCTCCAACGCCTCCTCAGGAATACCTTTCTTGCTGGTCTACTACAGCCTGCCTTTTGTAAACTGTCTTTAGAGCTGCAATTAAGACAGGCTTGAAAAGGAAAAGGGCAGCTGTCCACTGCCTTCTTTGGGACACTGCTGCCCTCCTTGGGATGTTTAGGTTAATGCCAGCCAAACCCAGTTAACCCGAGTTAACTCCAGCTCCAGTGCAAAACTTGGTGAGGTAGTTATTTAGCCACTAGGCTAACTTTCTCACCAGCTAACACGAAGACACCTGCCTGTCACCAACGTCACAGGGATGTTGTAAACACTTAGCCTGGCAACCAGATGGAGCTCAATCAACCCCGCTCTCCATCTGTAAGAAGCACTTTGTATGTTTTCTCTGTACACCAGTGCTGTCCCACAGAATTTTCCTGTGACAATGTTCTCATCAGTGCAGCCCAGCTTGGCGGCCACATGTGGCTACGGTTTTGGTAGGGCAGACATACAAAAAGGGCAACTAGTCAGTAAATCCCAAAGTCCTTCTTTTATAAAGAAAATTTGTGAAACTCTCCTTGATTAAGTGTGTAATGATGTTCTTGCCAGTACTCAGCAGGGGGAGTAGTGAGGAAGCCCACTTGGGGGCAGATCGCTTAAGTATCCAGGTTGGCTGCAAAGGCTGGTATGGAAGCACAGATGCCCTTCCCACCCCAATGATGTTCACTAGCTTCCTTTAAAAATGGGGAAAGAAACTGAAGGTAACTTAATTCACAAACAGTACTTCCCAATACGTATACCAGGGCCATCCCACAGAACTTTCTTCCATGATGGAAATGCTCTATCATCTCTGCAGCCCAGTGGTAGCAACTGAGAGCCCACCTAAGTCAGCTATTATCATCCCATGGCAGACACAATAGATGAACAAGTCCTCAGACCTATATGTTCCCAGGCCCATAAGGACAGTCACCACACTGAGCATAACTGGGACCTGCTTTAAGGAGGCCATGGGGGTGTGGCAGACTTTCTCAGGAGTTATTGTTGACATCCTGAAGGATGTGGCCAATCAGGGGGAAATCATGCACCCATCCACAATGGGGTGGTTACAGCCCCCTGCCCCAATCTCAATCCTATCTACACTACAGGTTGGCATTAAGGAAAATTCCTTTCCCAACACAGGCATGGATGGCTCTTAGTTGCTGACTTAAAGACTCCATCCAGGCAGTTTCTCCTCACTTTGTAGTAAAGATTATTGATCTTACACATTTCCCCTGCTCTTCTCTGACATGTCATTAAAACAACAGCAAAGAGACTTCCCTTGTGGCGCAGTGGCTAACACTGCACATTCCCAATGCAAGGGGCCTGGGTTTGACCCCTGGTCAGGGACTAGATCCCACATGCCACAACTAAGACCCGGCACAGCCACATAAATAAATAAATATTTAAAAATAAATTAAAAAATAAAACAACAGCAAAAAGATTGGGGGAAAAAAAAAACTCACAAGGATACCCCACACAACCAATGACCTAGAACCACGCCCACCTCAGCTGTGCCAACACACTGGACTCTACTGGAGGTGCACAGAAACTGAGACCAGGGCTGCTCCCACCAGCCTCTCCAACCCAACCCATCTCCTACCACGAGTGGTAGCCTCTAGAAAGGCTTCTGGGGCATCTCCTGTATTCCTTTTAGACAAAGACCACCTCAGAAGACCACAGCATAGTCCTTGAAACCTTAAATCCCGTAACATTTTTATTATAAAGGTGAACCCTGATCTTTACGACAGGCTTAACGGTAGGATTTCTGGTAGCGAGCACGGGCACCAGGACCTCCAAACTTTTTGGATTCGCAGCGACGGGGATCAGCTACCAGCAGGGTCCGGTCATACTGGATGAGGATGTCTTTGATCTCCTTCTTGGAAGCCTCATCCACGTCTGGGGATTAAAGTAGGGGTAAAGATTTAGATACGCCAGGAAGCGTCCTCCTGCTCTTTGTGACTAAATGCAAGAGTGCCAGAGCTAGACCTTGACCTGCCCCCCCCCACCTGATGGGAAGGACCCACCCTCACTCACATTTCTGGTAATAGGCCACCAAGGCTTTGGAGATGGACTGGCGGATTGCTGTGAGAAAGAAACACACACACAAAAAAGGTACATCAACTTTAGGAACCCCCAAGGGTAGGACCCACCTTCCACCCATGTGCCCAGTTCCGGGGACTCACCATAAATCTGAGCTACATGACCGCCACCCTTCACTCGGACACGGATGTCAACACCAGCGAATCGCTCCTTGCCCAGAAGCAGAACAGGTTCCAGTAGCTAGAGCAACAGGAAGCATGACAGGATTTTAGATCACAACCTGGGCAGCCAAGCCACCTCACCGAACATTCCTCCACAACTCTCTCCAAGTAGCTTCGGCCACCACTGGCCTCGAAGTATTAGTGGAAGAGGGTTGGGCTGTTACTCAAGGCACTCTGCACAGCCAGCAGAGCAGGGGCGTTTCCAAGACAGAAGAGATCGCTGAAGGCAACCTGAAACTTGAGGTGGGCTCCCTCCTGTGTTTCCCTCTGGACATCAGATTACCTATCTTTAAGACTGATTCTTAGAATGCTGGCACTTTAGCCCAACACTAAGGAACACCTCTGCAGCCACCAAGGCTGCCCCAAACAGTGAAAAGCCACTCCTGAGCTACGTCACGTGCTTTCCCCACCTGAGCTCTGTGCCCTCCCTTTGAGTCTCACAGATTTCCAGAAAAATTACAACTATGCTATAACCCTATTTTGTTTTACCTACTTCAGGCCTCAGCTCACAAGTCTCCCCCAACCCTGCTCTGAAGCTTCCACCCAGGTTTGAGCCAGAAACCTTCTCTGGGCTCCTGTACGCCAGCTTTGACTACTTTGGAGCAGTGTCTGGTACTGGGGTCCAATGTGTCTCCCCCACTGGATTGGGAGCTCTGTGGCGGCAGGCCCTGAAGCCATCAGGGTCACTGATTTGTCTCCAGCTCTCAACACAGGCTGCACACACAAAGCCTTCGAGTAAACTAACAGTAAGAATAAGCCACAATACTCAATTATCTGCTATACAAAGGAATCTCAGACACCACCTTATTAAGTTTTAACTAACCCTGCAACGGAGATGTTATTCTTCACCTTTAAAAGCAATAGACTTAACAAATGCATTCTCACACACACCAACAACCTCACAAGGAAAATCCAATTTACCCTCACAACAGCCCTCCAAGGTAGGAATTATTCCTATTTTACAGAAAAGGTAAGTTACTGCCTCAAATCACTCAGCTAGAAACGGCAGAAATCAAACTCGGATCTCTTTCCATTCTGAGCCAAAGAAACTGAGACCTTCCAATAAAACTTTATTCAGGGAAAAAAAAAAAAAGAAACTGAGGCTCAGACAGAGAGAGGAGGAACTCCTTTCACAGCCAAGCAGAACAAACTCAAATTCTTATAATGCTTAGTAAGTATGTACAATATTCAAACCCTACTTTATTCACAATGTTTCGAAGAACAAAACATTGATTCCTGTTGTCGGAGAGTGTATACGACCCTAAAAGTCAAAACATTAAGAAATAAACAATCTTATATCCCTATTAACTTATTGCAAGAAATCAGACCACATAAACTTGCGTAATCCCCATGCCATCCGGTCCCCAAAACTGAGTGAGCTTCCAAATAACCCAGTTAAGCACCTGCTTAATCTTCAACATCCACGTTTTCACTCTCAATTCAAGCTTTTGTAACATCGCCTGAACCCCCAACACCCGACTCCATTCATCGACAAATACCCCATTTTTCTGTTCCCTACTCAGCTTCTAAACGTCCCATTATTGACACCAGACCCTTCAGCTTCTAAGATCGACGAACTCCAGGAACCCACTTACTCCAACATCTCCATCTCCAGAACCCTCCAGTCAACCCAAACAACCATCCTTAATTCCGGTACCTTGTACTGCAGCGTGCGAGGTTCGATCATCTCCAGGGGACGCCCGTTTACCTTGATAAGGCCGTTACCTCGTTTGCAGTGCGCCACGGCCGTGGCCGTCTTCTGCGGAAAGCGAAGGGAAAACAACGGAGCCACGTGAGCTCCGAGCCCCGGCTCCCAAGTCGACCCCAGAACCCTGCCCACAAGCCTCTCCCCGACCCAGGCCTCCTCTCGCCCCTACCATCGGGAGCCCGGCTTACCTTGCGTCCGAAGACCTGCACGGACTGCAGAGGGCCCTTAGCCGGCATGGCTGCGAGCGTTCACAGGAGCTCTTCACCGTGCGGCGCCGCAACCGGAAAAGGAAAATGCGGGCCCAACCTGGCTGCTTTTCACGGTCTGCGCAGGCGCGTTGTGCTCACCTTCGCGACAAGAGGGAGCTTTACGGCTAGTGGGCGGGGCTTTGGATTGGCGGCGGGAAGGTGGGTCCAGAGAGCGGAGGGGGCGGGCCCCGGGAGCGGAAGGGGCGGGGCTTGAAGGGTGTCGGGGGGCTGACAGAGAAGGGTGCGGACAAGACGAAATTCACATCCTTGGTCTTCCTTGATCACCGCCAGTTCTCATTTGCATTTAGGCTCTTTAATAACCTCCCTCCGCTCCCATACGCAACCGATTATCGCCCTTTTCGAAGGAGGTTTGTGTTACTGCTTCATCATCGGCAATCTTCTTCCCCTCTAGAGTTCCCTTCTGAGAAACCTGGCAGGATTCAGACTCCCCCTACGTCCTAGAACCCACTTCCTTAGAGAGTCCCCCCAGAATCCTTTTCCTCTTAGAGGCCCCTACCCCAGAGTCCGGCTTTCACCAGAACTTCCTTTCTTTTAGAGTCTCCTCCTGCCAGAATTTTTCTCTAAGAGGTCTTCTCCCAAAACCCCCTCCTCAGAATCCTCACACTAGACTCTTTCTTTCCCTGAATCTCCCTCCACTCAGGGCCCTTTCCCCCCGCCATAATTCTCCCCAGAATCTTTCTCTCCTCAGACCCATGAGCCCTAGAATCCCCCTTCTTCAGAAGCTCCTCCCCCAATCCGCTTTTCCCGCAACTGTCCCCCTAGAACCCGTTTTCACAAAATCATCACTTTCAGAGCCCCCTCCCTCAAAATCTACCTTTCCCAAGAATTTGTTTTCCTTCAGAGCCTCCTCTCCCCAGCAATTGTCTCCCCTGAAATTTGCCTCCCCACTAGAATCCCCCACTCCTTGGAGACGCTCCAAAATTCTACTCTTCAGAGTCTCTATCTGAGAACCCTCTTTCTCCGGACCCCCCCAAATCACCCTCCTCTCTAGGCTCCTCCCACACAGAATTCTCTATCCCAGGAGTCCCCAACCCTCAGGATCTAACGCCAGGTGATCTGAGGTAGAGCTGATGTAATAATAATAGAAATAAAGTGCACAATAAATGTAATGCACTTGAATCATCCCGAAACCATCCTCACCCCCACCCCCGGTCCTTGGAAAAATTGTCTTCCACGAAAACGGTCCCTGGTGCCAAAAAGGTTGGGGACCACTGCTCTATCCCCAGTCCCCCCAGCCCATCTGAGGAACCTCAGGATTGGGTAGCTCCCTGGCCCCCCACCACTCAGGATGCTCCCTTCCTAGCCCAGAGCTCCCTCTCAGGGCTGCAGGGAGCCCACCGTTGCCTCAGTTTCTCTGGCAGCACTGGGTCTGGAGTCCAAAGTGCAAAAGGGTGTGGTGGCTCACCTGTTCCTGGAGGGTCCAAGACAGGGTGGAGATTGGTGGGCAGGTCAGGGGCCGGAGGGAGGATCCTGCAGCTCAGAATCCAGCTCCTAAAGGGTGAGAGAGGGAGAGGAGCCAGGCCCCGGGGAGAGAGGAAGGGAAGACCCAGTGGCTGACTTGGAGGGACCCACGGACAGATACACAGCACAAGAGAGAGACAGGCACACATGGAGGAGAAGGCAAAGACGGGACCAACAGAGGAGAGGAAAAGAAGAGAGACACCAGGTCAGTCAAAGATAGAGCCAGGAGACACAAGTGACAGAGATCCAGAGGCAGAGAGGCCAACCCTCAGAGAAAGAAGACGGGCAGGTACAGGCAGGCACGAAGATTCCAAGACACTTTCAACAGAAATAGAAGTAGAAAGCAGAGCAGAGACTCCCAAATATGTACCTGCAGACACAGATAAAGCCTAACCCTGGTGTTTTCCAGTGAGAAGACAGGCCACAGAATGCACATGCTTTCACACACTCTGTACTGCCTTATGGGCCTGTTTGGGGGGCAGGGGAAGCTTCCAAACTCTCCAGTCTCTCCACGGTGATCCTCGTAGCCTTGCTAAGTCTGGTATCTTGGGTGGGGGGAAAGAAGTGGGTCTGGGAGTCCCCTGACCTAGGTCCTCCCTACTCTAGGGTCACCATCTCCCCCAACTTCTTGGAGTACATTTCCTGGGTATCTGTGGATTGAGTAAAGCTGGAAGGGAGGGAAAGGGGGCAATTCCCTCACCTATTCCAGTTTTCCAACTTGCTCCCACTCTCTGTACCTCTTGTTTCCAGGACCCCAGGCCGGAACCAGAGAAAGTCTGGGGGTGGGCAGGGTGCCCATGTGGCCTCTCTGGACCATCCTCCTGCTGGTGCTGCCCTTGGGAGGCCTAGGACCACCCTTCTGCCCAAGGGAGACTTTCTGCTTCCTCATTGCCATCATGAAGTTGCTGGTGAGTAGGGAGGGAAGAGCCAGCAGACAGGGGCAGGCTAGTTAGGGAGTGGGTGGGGGGCATGTTGAGGAAAGGCCAGTGTCTCCCCCCCACCAAAATCTGATTTTACTCCCTACCTCGCCATTGTAGGGAAGCAAAAATGATGGTACTCTTTACACCGCAGATGATCTTTTGGTGGGTATCTCATTAGCTCCTTACTGAAGTTGGAAGTTTAGGGAGAGCCCACTAGGCTCAGAACACGCACATGTTAAGGCCAGGAGACAGGCAGGCTGGTATTCTGGTTGTCCAGCTCCTGACCCACCCCAGCCTTGACAAATATATATGGCCTGCATTGTGTCTTCATTGCTGCGCGCAGGCTTTCTCTAGTTGCAGGGAGCTGGGGCTACTCTTCGTTGCGGAGCGCGGGCTTCTCATTGCGGTGGCTTCTCTTGATGCACAGCACGGGCTCTAGGCCTGTAGGCTTTAGTGGCTGTGGCACTTGGGCTCAGTAGTTGTGGCACATGGGCTTAGTTGCTCCGTGGCATGTGGGATCTTCCCGGACCAGGGCTCAAACCCGTGTCCCCTTCATTGGCAGGTGGATTCTTAACCACTGCGCCACCAGGGACATCAACAAATATATTTTATTCACTGCGGTCTCCAACACCTACTACAGTGACTGGCACATAATCACAACAAAGGATGATGGTGATGATTACAGCTATTCTCATATAGTGCTTACCCTGTGCCAGGTACTCGTCAGCATATTAGCTTAATTACTCTTCACACTGACCCTATGAAGTAAACAAGGCCATCATGTATGGATGTGAAGGTGTACACTGCACAAGAATCCCACATCTACAAGGACAGTATTCTCATCTTGGATATATTTGTCAATTTCCAGCAGACGGCAGTAAAGTATCTTGTTCTAACAAAATCAGCACTTAGAAGTACTTTAAGGAAGGAGTGTCTTTTTCTAACTTACACAGGTGCAGTTCCAGTGAAGGTAGAAGGTAGGGATTATTCAGAGCTCCACTTTACAGACGAGGAAACTGAGGCTCAGAGAAGTGAAGGGGCTTGTCCCAGGCCACAAGTCAGAAATTGTGGGGGTGAGGACTTGGGATCAGTCCTTGCCCAGAGACACCAGATCATTCTGTCCCCACAGGTGTGTCCTGCTGAGGCTCTAGGCTGCTTCTGGCTGGAGCTGTCTGTGATTGGGTTTGAGGAGGGCCCATCCATGGAGACTGCTGTGTTCCGGCTACAACGCCTATTGGATGCCCTCAGGTCCTGGCTGTGGGTGACTGGCTGGGGCCCTTGTCCACCCTGTGGAGGACACCCTCAGAGACCTGTCCATCTTTTTCTGGCCAAACTCTTGGAGTTATTACAGGGTGCTTGTGCTCAGCATCTGCCCTCAGCACGAACCTGGGAGGTTCGTGGGAAGGATACAGACTCCCTGGTACTCCCGGAGAGGCTGCGTGGAGAGAGGGAGAGGAGATTCGGTCTTCAGCCCCAGTTCCCAAACCCCAAGCCTTCTCCTTCTAGGCCAGAGGATCTCACCCAGAGCCCCAGAAGCCAGGGGAAGAGGAGAGAAAGTAAAATGTAAGGTGAGATCTGAAGCCTGAAGTCTCTGACCTACTGGGGCAGAGGGTTGGATAAATTGCCCACACCTGTCCCCGTTGTTCTCCCTCTCTTACAGATACTCCCTCCTCTCTCCTCTTCCAGGAAGGGACCGAGAATTGCACACCTGTCCTCCAAACTCATCCCCATCCCTTGAGGACAGGAAGAGTCTTGTGGCTCACATTCCTGGCTGCAAATAGTCACCACGTGGAAAACTTTTTTTTTTTTTTTTTGCGGTAAGCGGGCCTCTCACTGTTGTGGCCTCTCCCATTGCGGAGCACAGGCTCCGGATGCGCAGACTCAGCAGCCATGCCCCACGGACCCAGCCGCTCCGCGGCATGTGGGATCTTCCCGGACCGCGGCACGAACCCGTGTCCCCTGCATCGGCAGGCAGACTCTCAGCCACTGCGCCACCAGGGAAGCCCTGGAAAACTTTTAAGTGATGCTGATGGCCAGGTCCCAGCCCAGAGAATTTGACAATTGGTCTCTGGTGAATCCTGAACATCTATATATGTATTTTTTGAATATTTGAATTTTATTTATTTTTTTATACAGCAGGTTCTTGTTAGTTATCTATTTTATACATATTAGTGTATATATGTCAATCCCAGTTCATCCCACCGCCCCCCCACCCCCTGCCGCTTTCCCCCCTTGGTGTCCATACGTTTGTTCTCTACATCTGTGTCTCTATTTCTGCCCTGCAAACCGGTTCATCTGTACCATTTTTCTAGGTTCCACATATATGCGTTAATATACGATATTTGCTGAACATCTATATTTTTAAAATCAACTTTATTGAGACATAATTTACATACATTTTTTAAAATATAAATTTATTTATTCATTTATTTAGTTTTGGCTGCGTTGGGTCTTTGTTGCTGCGCGCAGGCTTTCTCTAGTTGCGGTGAGCGGGGGGCTACTCTTCATTGAGGTGCGCGGGCTTCTCATTGCGGTGGCTTCTCTTGTTGCCAAGCATGGGCTCTAGGCATGCAGGCTTTGGTAGTTGTGGCACGCCGGCTCAGTAGTTGTGGCTCGCGGGCTCTAGAGCGCAGGCTCAGTGGTTGTGGTGCATGGGCTTAGTTGCTCTGCGGCATGTGGAATCTTCCCGGACCAGGGCTTAAACCCGTGTCGCCTACATTGGCAGGTGGATTATTATTATTATTATTTTTTTTTGCGGTACTCGGGCCTCTCACTGGTGTGGCCTCTCCCGTTGCGGAGCGTAGGCTCCAGATGCACAGGCTCAGCGGCCATGGCTCATGGGCCTAGCCGCTCCACAGCATGCGGGATCTGCCCGGACCGGGGCACGAACCCGCGTCCCCTGCATTGGCAGGCGGACTCTCAACCACTGTGGCACCAGGGAAGCCCGGCAGGTGGATTCTTTTTTTGCGGTACGCGGGCCTCTCACTGTTGTGGCCTCTCCCGTTGCGGAGCACAGGCTCCGGACGCACAGGCTCAGCGACCATGGCTCACGGGCCCAGCCGCTCCGCGGCATGTGGGATCTTCCCGGACCGGGTCACGAACCCGTATCCCCTGCATCGGCAGGCGGATTCTCAACCACTGCGCCACCAGGGAAGTCCCTACATAGTTTATTTTTGAGCTTTGGTTACCTTGTATACAAACTAGGGGTATCTACCTCCTAGGAATGTTTCAGAGGCTGTGAGATAAAGTCTGATTTATTTGCAAATTTGTTATTATTTGCTAATCTCATGCTTCCTCACGGCTTGGCACACCACGTTAGTGATCTGGACTAAATTCAAGCAAGCACTTATTTCTGGCTAGAAAAGGCCGATCCCAGGGTGTTATAACACTCCGATTTGACCATCCCAAGATGTCTGCTCCACGCTCTACTTTAAGACATCTCTGCCACTCTCAAGATGGCGTCCTGGAAGTGCGTCACCGGGGATGAGCCCCAGAAATCTCGCGTTAGGCGGGGCCAAGTGGTAGGTTCTCGCGAGAGTCACGTCAGTGTCAGCCAGGCGTCGTGTGAACAGCAGCTGGTGCCGAAGGCGGAGGTGGCACCTGAACGGTGAGCGGTTGGGTTGGAGGCCGTGGTGGCAGGCCCGGGAGTCGCCGGGGGCCAAGGAGGTGTAGAGACCAGATTAGGGGACTCGGGAGGTATAGCGGGTGGCGTGTGTCGGGGGGTGGTCCCATTTTGGGATCACGGTTGCCGGATCAAGGCTGCCGGAAGTGCGCTTTTTCTTCTCCCCGGGAACCCGAGGGGAAACTGAGGTTCGGACTGGGGCTCGGAACTGGGGGAAGCGCTGAGGCCGCCGTCTTTTCCTGCGAGCAGAAGATGTCGGACAGCGAAGACAGCAACTTCTCCGAGGAGGAGGACAGCGAGCGCAGCAGTGACGGCGAGGAGGCCGAGGTCTGTGGCTGGGACGCTGGGGGAGGCGTTGCGCTTGGGGACAGGACCAGGGCAGAACGGCCCATGTGGAAGCTTAGCGGGGATCAGAAGGATCTCTGGCCTCTGGGAGCTTCCAGGTTGTCGGGAGAGATAGGGAAGTAGGCAAGCCCAAGTCAAGCAGAGGCTCGGGTGCTGGAGACCCGGGATGTTCCAGGTCCAGTGATTTAACAAGTGATGTGTTTGAAGGACTTGGCATATAGTAAGAACTCACTATTAGTTTTTGTATTTAGGTGTGCTCAGTCATTCCAGAAATATACTTCTAGCGTCTACTACATGCTAGACACACTTCTTTACCCTTGGGCTACGCCAGTAAACAAAACAGATTTTTAGAATCTTTCTTTGCTCTGATGAGGGTAAACAAACGTAACTGAGAAGTAAATCACTTAGTGAGCTAGAAGGCACTCTGGAGAAAAGTAGAGTAGAGAAGGGGAATAGGGAGTGCTGGTTGCACTTTGGGTAGGGTGATCCTGGTGAGTCTGGGAGGGTGACATTTGGAAAAAGATTTGTGAGGTGAGTGAGTGAGTCATGTCATGTGGAAGAAGGGTGTTCCAGTAATGGGGAACTGCAAGTGCAAAGTTGGGAGCATGTCTGTGGTGTTCAGAAAGTAACAAGAAGTTCAGTTTGGCTGGATCAGAGTGAGTGCAACATAGAAGTAACAGGAGCCAGATCTTGTCGAATCTTAAAGGCTGTGGTGAGGAATTTGTCCTTAACTGAGTGAGATGAAGCCATGAGAAGGTTTTGAGCAAAGGAAGCATGTGATCTAATATTTTGAAAGGATCACTTTAGCTTCAACCCAAAGGGGTCTGTTGAATGTCACTGTTTTAGGAACCAAATAAACATTTCCTGGGACATAGCTGATTTCAGATATTATTTTATTAGCTATTAGCCTGTTTTATTTATTTCTCATTTACTCGTTTGTTGAACAGGTAAATGTTTGAGCATCTATTGCTATGTTCCAGACACTTCCTAGGCGTTGGAGAGAGTGGAGCAAGGCAAATTTCTGCCTTCACAGAGTTTACAGTTAGTAGGCAACAATTACAGACAAAGAGATGGCAGTATGATTATAGAAACGTTAACTTATTGCTTAAGTTAGTTGCCAACACTTGTAGAAATTTCATGTAAAAATCAAGCTCTCTTGCTTTTCTGGGACAATGGGAGGAGCCAGCAATCTGAGTGACACCCCAGCCCTTTTCTCAAGAAGTGGCATCCCTTCTTTAAAGTTAGGAATTTTCTCCAGTTCCCGGGATATATTAGTTGCCATTTGTCATCATGCAGATTTAAGAAAAGGAAAGATTTCATAAATCTGTGTTCTGGAAAACATCAGGTAGGTGAAGAGTGCCATAGGTTTCCCTTGAGCTGCCCTACTTATTTACGTTTCCTGTCTGCCCTCTGCAGGCATTTGATTGTCAATCCTTGTTGCGTCCTTTGGGGAGTCCTCAGCTTGCCATGGTGGGAATGGGACAAGAGGGAAGATGACACGAAGGGCCTTTACTTGAAGCTGTCTCATTGAGTCCTTGGTCTCTGACTCATGGCTTCAAGACACTTTGCTTGTGGTTAAAGCCTGATGGTAATGAGACCCTCATGAGCTCTCTGTCTTGAGGTGGAGGTAGTTTTATAAGCAGATGGTTACTCCAGGGGATGCTGAGGATGGACTGTGTAAGAGCACGTTCAAGCCCTGAGGTAACATAGAGATAGTAGTGAGAGCTATCTCCTCAGAAGATGCGGAGCCAGGTTTGGAAAGAAGACTGCTGGGACTGAGCCAGGGGGATGATGACAAGGTTCCTAGAAGTCAGGCTGTGGTCCTCTTGTAGTGTGAGTTGTTAAAGTAAGGGACGTTGTGGGCTAGTTAGGATTCTGTATTAAGCAAATAGAATTGACCCTTGAACACGATGGATTTGAACTGCTCGGGTCCACTTATATGTGGATTTTTGTTCAATAGTAAATTGTACTGCATGATCCAAGATTGGTTGAATCCTGAGATGCAGAACCGTGGATACGGAGGAACCTTGTATTCGGAGGGCTGGCCATAAGTTATGTGTGGATTTTTGACTACACAGAGGGTTGAAGCCCTTGACTTCCATGTTATTCAAGGGTCAGCCTTATTTTTTTAAAGTCATTTTCTGTTCCCAGCCCCAGGCTGGGTGGTGTGTTAGGGACCCAGCAATGCCTGAGCTAGCATGGGCCTTTCACTTAGGGAGCTAGCTCTCGGTGGTCAGGGCTGTGATGGAGGAAGCCCAGAGAGTTGTGAGCCCAGAGAATGTGCCTGACTTTCCCTGGTGGGGAGAGGGCAGGCGTCACTTCCTGGAAGAGAGGGTATTTTTTTTTTTTGGATAATTTTATTCTTTTATTAATCTTTGATATATATATGTATTTATTAATAAAATTCAGAGTTGCTATATGGAGAAATAGCTTTGTACCAATATTGTCTTTGTATGTGTTTATCAATAATGTATGAGATTGCCTCATATGCTCCTTTTCCTTTATTCTCTTGCAGGCAGTAGATGTAGTTATCAGTTGTTTTTAAAATTTCTAGGCAGCCAAAGGACTAACTAGTATCACTTAAATAAAGAAGGCAAATTGTCCCAAAGTAGGAACAATTTACCTTCATTATGGAACATAAAGTCCTCATATGAAGGGGGAAGAATTTCATAGCTAAAAGCTTTGACCTACAGAAGATTTATGAGTAACTTTGTATGTTGTTTCCAAGTGGACTCTATAATTCATGTCTAGGGGTTATCTTTGGTAGACAATGGATTTTGATTTTTTAAATATTATTAGATAATATACAAAAGAATATATTTAATTGTATGTAAGTTATGAGAAATAATAAAAAGGAGAGGGTATTTTGATTGAAGTATGAACAAGAGGCAGAAGAGAAAGGCTTTTTATGCTGAGGACTGGCATGGATGATGGACAGTGCTATGAGAGCATGCTGCAAGTGGTTCAGTGTGGCTCAAACCTAGCATTTAGGAGGGGGAGCCCAGCGAGGCGGATGAGAGGGAGAGGCAGAGGGCATAGTGTGCACTCCCAGACCAGGCTGCTAGGGAGCTGGTTCTTTGCCTGAGGGCAGTAGGGAGCCGTGGCTGTGTTTTAAGCAGGGCACCAAATGATCAGATTCGTGTTTTTTTGTTTTGGTTTGGTTTGGTTTGTTTTTGTTTTTTGGCCGCATGGTGCGCGTGTGGGATCTTAGTTCCCTGACCAGGGATTGAACCCATTCCCCCTGCAGAAGTGTGGAGTCTTAACCACTGGACCACCAAGGGAGTCCCCCAGATTCGTGTTTTAGGTCATAGTTTCCCAAGACTGTAGGATGTTTTCCAGGTGGGGAGTAATGAGAAGTGCTTTTAGGTGGAATAAGAATAAGACCTGAAGCCACATTGACTCATTTAGTGAGAAAGTTATTTTCTTTTTAGTTGTACACCCTATCTTTTAATTGGGTCATGGAGAAAGTTTCACTTTAGTGCTACTGTGTCTTGAACACCTTTCTGAAATTTGCTAGTCTCTGTGTTTGGCAGGGAGAACAGGCCTTAGACTTAGCCTGCAGCAGGCAACAATATCATGTTGGGACTTAGTAACATTACTTTTATCTTTATGGTTACTTTCTGTCTATAACTAGCTAACCTTTAAAGAGTTTTAACTTCTGAAACATTTCAAAACAAAAAAGTTTGCCTCAGAAGTAAAAATTTTAGTGAATTTAAAGAAAATATTAGATAAATGGGTTGTACCGATGTGGACATGGCAAAAAGTCATGAAGTTAATGAGCGAAAGGTTGAAGTTTGGGGAACACTGTTTTGTGTGGGTCATTTCCTTTTGTGGTTTGTATGAAAAAGAGGGATTGGAGGCCAAGAGACAAGAAAGGAAGCTGGGGCAAGGATTCAGATTTAGAGGGCAATGTTCTAGCCTAGGCTAGGGGCTGTGCAGATGGGGAATAAGGGACGGATTGAAGAGACGATGCTCAAAAAGCAGAAAGGTCAAGAATTTGGTGCCTGATGGGAGCTAGAGGAGGCAAGCACAGGTCTAGGGGAAGACACAGAGGCCAGTTTGGGGTGTGGTGGTTGTGAAGGGCTCAGAGGACATCTGAGGAAGGTATCCAGGAGGCTGCTGGCACAGGAGGGTCTCTAGTTCTGGAAAAAAGTAGGGGACTGGAGACCGATGGGATGTCATCTACAGAGACAGTAAGTGAGATCGTGGTAGGTAAAATGGCCAGGAAGAGGGTGCATGGAGGGAGAAGGAAAGTGGGCCCTTGGTTGAACCCTGGTGATTGAAGCCAGTATTTGAGAGGTGAGCACAGTAAAGGGAGCCTGCAGAGGAGCAGGCGGAGAGGTTGGAGAAAAGCCAGGAGAGTGCGATGTGGCAGACACCAAGGGAAGAGCGTTTCCCTGCATGAAGAGTGGTCGGTGGTGTGAGAGGTCTTATAGGTAAGGACCAAAGAATGTCCATAGAACAGCTGTGAGAGGCGGTCAGTGGCCTTGGCAGCAGTGTGGACTGGAAACAGACGTGGGAGTCATCACAGAGATGTCCACCACAGCCAAGGGAGTGGATGAGATGGCCCAGGGGAGTTGTAGCATGGAGAGAGACAAGAGCCAAGGACCAAACCTAGTGGAGTGATAACATTTAAAGGCTCGGTGGAGGCTAGCAAGGAGTTCTAGTTTGGGGGGTGGGGTCAGCTCCCAGATATTGGTTGGGTGGATGGCGGTGCTGTCACTGAGATAGGATGGCTACCAGGGCGGCCTGGCCAGGGTGGAAGGACATGTATGCAGAGCAGAGGGGGCTGTGATCGTCCAGGCAGAGCTGAGGTCAGATTTAGGGGTGGAGAGCATGGTGTCTGGATTTGGGGGTTTCAGTACACTGGTGCCCCAACCCTACCTGACCCTGCAGGTAGAGGAGGAGCGGCGGAGTGCAGCAGGTAGTGAGAAGGAGGAAGAGCCTGAGGAAGAAGAGGAGGAGGAAGAGGAGGAGGAATATGATGAGGAAGAGGAGGAGGAAGATGATGACCGGCCCCCCAAGAAACCCCGCCACGGCGGCTTCATTCTGGATGAGGCTGGTATGTGACAGGGCTGGCGAGTGCTGAGCAGAGGCTGGACTTCCACCTTCAGTTCTATTTCTCCAATGTACTTTTTAAACATTTTCTTTTGGTAAATGTCAAACACACAATCGTAGGGTAGTTTACGGAGCCCCCGTGTGCCATCACGTAGCATCAGTAGTGAACAGCTCAGTGCTGCCCTGTTTTGCTTATTCCTGCTCACTCCCACCCACCACTGGATGATGTTGAAGCCAATCCCAAATACACAATTTAACCCCAAAATATTTCATATGTATTCCTATAAGATAGATCCTTTTAAAACCCAGTTACAATGCCATTATCCTCCTTTAAAAAACTACTAATCGTGAAAAGCTCAGATTACCTAGAAGTAGGCAGCTGGACAGGGTAGTGGAGGCTGACAGATGCAGGTCCCTTCTGGCCTCGCTCTGCTCTTTTCTCCACGTGGCCCTGGGCAAGTTGCTGCCTGTCTGTCTGAGCCTCTTTTCCCCCTTGTACAGGGGGACAGGCAGTTCTGCCGACTTCAGCAGGGATATTTTGGGGATTTGGGGGACTATGCATGTAAAGCACGTCAAGCTGATGGCAGCCCAAAGTATAATGCCCAGCCTGCAGTAGGCCCTCAGAAAACAGGGTTATTATTTATGTTACATAGACCCACAATGTCTCTGCTGTTCTGTAACTGCTTTTCTGTTCAGTGCTTGTGGAGGTAGATATAACATAGATAGTTTAGGTTAAATGAGTTAATTCTTGTAAGGAAAGTTTTCTGAACATTTGGCAAGTACTCTGTAAGTTTTAGCTGCTCTCATCATCATCATCATCACTGTTGAAATATCTGTTTTTTTCCAGTGGCTGCACATTGTTCCATTCTGTGATGTGCTTTATTGAACCAGTCTCTTGTGGGACATTGATGTTGTTTGTAGTTTTCAGTAGTATAAGCAGCATTGCCTTGAGCATCTTCATATAACATTTAGACTCACATATGCAAGTTATTACCTAGATCAGGCATTCTTAATCTTTTTTGTACTGTGACCCCTTTTCGAGTCTGGTGAAACCTATGGAAGTGTGATTCCCTGACCCTTCTCAGAATCATGTTCTGAAATGCATTTAAAAAAATACACAGGATTCCAAAGAAAACAATTATATTGAAATACAGTATCTAAATATTAAGAGAACATTGTGATGTATGTGCTTCTTTTTTAGCACATTGAAATAACAAGATTTAGTGGAGGATCTGTTAAGAATCTAATTTTGAAGTAACACTGATTGTGAGTAATATTTTAAGATATTTATAGCTGTACTGTGCTATGAAAATTATCAGATTTCATGGCTAACACTACTGTGGTTTGTTGCCATTGCGCATAATTGATGTAAATACTAAATTTCACTTAGAGATTAGTGAAAATGAAGATGTAGTTTTTTCAACTAACACAGACGTGGCAGATTTTTTACATGGTAAATCCCTATAAGTCAAATTGCTGGACAAATGGGATGCTTTTTTTTTTTTTTTTTTTTGCGGTACGCGGGTCTCTCACTGTTGTGGCCTCTGCCGTCGTGGAACACAGGCTCCGGACGCGCAGGCTTAGCGGCCATGGCTCACGGGCCCAGCCGCTCTGCAGCATGTGGGATCTTCCCGGACTGGGGCACGAACCCGTGTCCCCTGCGTCGGCAGGCGGACTCTCAACCACTGCGCCACTAGGGAAGCCCGATGCATATGTTTTTAAAGCTTTTTGATATCTTTGGCCAAATATCAGCTCCTGAAAATGTTGCTACTTGATACTCCCACCATCCATACATGAGAATGCTTGTTTCCCACACGCAGGTAAAGAGAAGCGACTTGAAACACCACCCTTCATTTTCTTGGGACCTTCTTACCTGAGAGGAAACCAGGGAACAGAGGGGCAGGAGATGCTCTAGGTGTTCCTGGTTCTCAGAGAGCTTCGGCCCTTTTCTGAAAGGCTGAAAGGGAGGGAGTCCTTGCTTAGAGAGAAAGTCTTAGACAGCAGATGGGCTCAGATCAAGAGAACGGATAACATGCCATGTGACAAAGATGTGGGCCACTAGGGACACCTACTTGGTGGTGGTGGGAGTGACATTCAGCACTGCCTGTGGCGATGCCCATTAACATCTACCACATCAGGACCCTAGATCCAGCAATTCCCTTTTAGGAGATCACCCCACAGGTACATAAGGATACAAGAACAAAGACACTTGCTGCGGTCCTGTTTGCAGTTGCAAATGTTTGGTGATCTAAATGCCCATCGATGATAAGAGCCTGGTATAATGAACTATAGGACAGATAATGAGGCGTGTGCTGCTATGGAAGAACTCCAAGCTACTAGTACTGCTTTAAAAAAGAGGGTGGGACAGAACAGTGTGTTAAAAAGGTGTGTGGAAGGGGACTTCCTTGGTGGCACAGTGGTTAAGAATCCACCTGCCAATGCAGGGGACACGGGTTTGAGTCCCGGTCCGGGAAGATCCCACATGCCGTGGAGCAACTAAGCCCATGCGCCACAACTACTGAGCCTGCGTTCTAGAGCCCGCGAGCCACAACTACTGAGCCCGCATGCCACAACTCCTGAAGCCTGCGTGCCTAGAGCCCGTGCTCCGCAACAAGAGAAGCCACCGCAGTAAGAAGCACGCAACCACAGTGAAGAGTAGCCCCCGCTCACCACAGCTAGAGAAAGCCCGCGTGCAGCAACAAAGACCCAATGCAGCTATAAATAAATAAATAATAAATAAGTTTATAGGAAAAAAAAATTGTGTGAAGGGAAAATAGTGGTGGGGGATTTATATGCATTTCTTGTATAAGGTCAGATTACCTCTAGACTAGAAGCTGGTCACACAGTTGCATCTGAGAAAGGGGATTGAAAGGGGTTAGAAATGGGAGGGAGACTCACTGTACACTTACATCCTCTGTACACTTTGGATTTTTTCGTTGTGTGTTGTTTCAGTTTTTAGTGTAATATTCAATACATACAAGAGTATATGTTATGTAGTGGAGAGGTTAAGCGCATGGACCCTGGAGCCAGACTGCCTCTCAGGTATCAGCTGAGAGTCTTTAGGCAAGTTAGGTGACCTCTCTGGGTTTCAGAGCCCTTACTGTAAAATGAGAACAATGGTGGTACTTCCCTTAGGGTTGCCAGGATGATTCAATGAGGAATTTGGGAAGTACTCAGAGGAGGGCAGGGCACACAGTACGCTCTCAATAAGGGTTGGCTGTTACAAATGTAAGCGAATAATAATAAAACCAACAAACCACAAATCCTATCTTTAAAAAAACAAACAAATAAAACTATATACCAATTTTCCCTTCCCTTGATAGTTGGGAGGGAACTTTTCTGCTTGCTTATTTTTATCATATTTTTAAAATGGATCTGTGGATGGTAGGGGGAGGGATGACTTCTAGAGTCAGGCGGATCTGCACATTAGACCTGACCCTACTGCTTGAGGCAGTTCTGAGGCTTTGGGTGAGAGCCTCACCTGTCCAAGCCTCAGTGTCCTGACCTGTGAGGTGGGGATTTGTAGTGCCTGTTGCCCAGAGGAGATGTTTCCTGGGAGCTGTTGTCATGAGGTCGTCTTTTCCCTGGATGCCCCCCTGATCACCTGGCGTTTCCGTTTCAGATGTGGACGATGAGTATGAGGATGAGGACCAGTGGGAGGATGGAGCAGAGGACATCCTGGAGAAAGGTGTGTGTGGGCCCCACCTCTGGGAGACCACTGGGGGTGTGGCCGAGAGGGCCTTGAGAGCCCACCCCCACCCCCATGCCCGGAGCCACCCCAACCCACACCCTCCTCACCTTGCTTCTTTCTGTCGTTGCCAGAGAGGCCAGCTCCGCACCCTTTTCCTTTTAGGCCCATGAGTTGGGGGGATGGGGGCTGTGGGGAGAGGACTCTGGGCTCCTAGGGCCCCAGTGAATCCCTTCTGGGGGCTGTGGGGGTGGGACAGGCTCTATCCCAAGATACCCCCCACTTCCTGGGCCAGTGCCACCCCTTCCCTGTTATTTTCCGTTCTGTGCGCCTCATACATTTCGGCTTCTCCCCCCACCACCTGGTGCCTGGCCTTTACTTTTGATTTTCAACCTTCTTGTGTCCCTCCCTTCCCCTTCCCCCAACCCATTGGTTGATTTCGCTGCTATAATTTGGCTCATACTTTGTCTGCCCTCGCCCACCACCACCACCACCACTACCACCACCACCACCACCACCACCTCCTCTTCCTCCAAGTAGAAGAGATTGAAGGTAAGAACCTGAAAAGTGTGCTTCCCCGACCCTCCTCCCATATCCTGACATCTCCTCCTTCCTGCCTGTGGCACCCTCCCTCACCCCTGACCCCTCCCCGGCCCCGGGGGCTCTGACTCACGTAGGGTCCAGAGGCAGGGGGTCTGGGGCCAGGTCTCCAGCAGTTGTTGGCCTGGGAAAGCGTGTATGTGTTTATGTGTGCGTGTGAGTGTGAGCATTGCCGGTAGCAGGGTGAAGGGGTTGGGGGGCTGGGATGGAGTTCAGGATGTGGTTAGGCAGTGGCGATGAGATGGGGAACAGCTGGATGTCCCCAACTGCTGGGCCCCATCCCCAAGGAGGACACTGAGAAGCAGGATGTTGAGTAGGCCAGAATAGGAAGGTGAGGGTTAGGGGTTTCCTCAGTGAGGCATCTGTTGCCCCAGGACCCACCTCTGACCCCCTTAACCCGCACTGCTTTCTCCAGGCCCCTGCTTGCTCTTCATCTCCCCTTACTCACCCCATCTGCCCATTTTTTTTGCAGCCTCCAATATCGACAATGTTGTCTTGGATGAAGACCGTTCCGGGGCTCGCCGCCTACAAAACCTCTGGAGGTAAGCAGTGAGGGGAAAGGGAGGTTTGGGGGCAGGTCAGCCCACCCTCCTCTCCTCAACCTTCAATTCTTGTTTACTTTCCCCCTCACACCCCAGGGACCAGCGAGAAGAAGAACTGGGCGAGTATTACATGAAGAAATACGCAAAGTCATCTGTGGGAGAGACGTAAGGGTGTGGGCTGGGCTGATGGGAGGCTGGGAGCAGGCGGTTCCTTTCCGAGAAGGGTCAGGGGTCTGACAGACCCCTTCCTTCCTGACGGCCCTTCTCTCTCCAGGGTATATGGAGGATCCGATGAGCTCTCGGATGACATCACCCAGCAGCAGCTGCTCCCGGGAGTCAAGTAAGGGGGTGGGACAGGAGGGCCGAGGTGGGAATTTTTACTGGGGTGATGTGCCCACACGGCTCACTCCCTGAAATAAATCAGGTCACAGTGTCACACAGAGTGGTGGATGGTGGGAAAAGAGGGGAAGGGCAGATTGGCACTGTTCTCCTGTCTGCTTATGGATGGAAGGATGGAGAAGGGAGAGGGTGTGGAGGGAGAGGAAGAAGGATGGGTGTGGTGATTTGTATGTTTCATGATCAGGAGACAGTTTCACTAAAAGGCTTCCTTTTCCTCTCCTGTCAGGGATCCCAATCTGTGGACTGTCAAATGTAAGGTATGTGCTCTGGCCTCATGGCTTGGGGGAGGCAGGGGAATGGGAGAGGCAGCCTCATTGGGGGGAACTCTCCTTCTGTCTTTCCTGGGTCTTCTTGATCTGTCACTCTCTTCCTTCTGTCTGCCTCTACATCCGTCTCTCTCCCCCCACCCTCCTCCTCCCCTCCCCTCTCCCTCCCTCACTCAGTGTCTCCTCCCTGTTTTTCTTGCTGTCCATTACTCTTGCTCTGTAATCTCTCCATCTCTCTTGCTCCTCCCTCTCTCCTACTTTATCTTTTTTTTGGCCACGCCACGTGGCTTGCAGGATCTTAGTTCCTCAACCAGGGATCGAACCCAGGCCCCTGGCAGTGAGAGTGCCAAGTCCAACCACTGGACCGCCAGGGAATTCCCACTGTCTTACTTTATCTTTTTTGCTTGATGATTCTTTCTTTCTTTTTTTCATTGAGGTATAATTGGCTTACAATATTATGTAAATTTCAGGTGCACAACATAGTGATTCACAATATTTTAAAGATACTCCATTTATAGTTATTAGAAAATATTGGCTATGTCCCCTGTGTTGTACAATATATTCTTAAAGCTTTATTTTATTTTATACATAGTAGTTTGTACCTCTTAATCCCCTACCCTTATCTTGCCCTCCCCTGACTCTGTCTTTCTTGCTGCTGTCTCCTGCCCCCTTTTCTATGTCCTGTTCTCCATCTTGTCATTTCTCTTAAGTCTGCCTTTCTTCTTCCAGATTGGGGAGGAACGGGCCACAGCCATTTCCTTGATGCGCAAGTTCATTGCATACCAGTTTACAGACACGGTAAGTTGGGTAGGCAAGCAACTTGTGGGTGAGAGACAGGTAAAGCCCAGAGTGAGGGACAGTACAGGTTCAGGGGTACCAGATACCCCTTGCACTGAGCAGCACTGCCTGGTAGGTGAGCTGCTTCAGCTAGAAAATGACCACTTTCTGGATCAAAGTGTTCTTCATGCCTTATAGAGGTACTGTCTTTATTCTCTCTGCATTTCTGGCAGGATTCCCCAGCCTCTGCACCCCTCTGGAAGTCAACCATCTAGCTCCCTGAGCCTTTTCTGCCTGAGAACGAGTTCTGCCTGTTCACCAACCCTGGTGGGCAGCTGTCACCCTCTTACTGTTTGGTTGCGAGTCCCACCATAGGGCAGTGTGGCTAAGTGCATCACAGAACAGGCCTTTGGGGAGGAGAATTCCTTCCTTCTCCTTTCACTCAGTTACCAAAATCCACTGAGCCCCTCCTCTGGGCTGGTCCCGGCATTGGGAGATGCTGAGGATACAGCTGTGACCATGCCAGAGCTGGTCCCTGCCCCTTCAGGGCTCATTCACACACAACACACAAAACATGAAGTAATGCCGGCTGCGTGCAAGGCAGCAGATGCTGCATTAAGGGCACAGATTTTTCTTTAGACTCCTTGGTTTTGAATCCTGCCCCTGCTGCTTCCTCACTGTGTGACCTCTATCAAGCCGCTTCCCCTCGTTGCGCCCCTTGCTTGCCCCTCAGCATCGTTAGGATTAAGTATATTTGAATATGTCCAATCCTTAGCCGGGACTTGTTCTGCAGCTTGTGTTCAGTAAGTGTAATTGTTATCATAGGCGTAATTGTTAGTTTTGGAACCAGGACGTGCTGGTTGGTAACTTTCTCACTGAATATGATTTGTGTTAGGCTGAGTGCATAGCTTTTACCTGCCAAAACAGTGGGTGTGTGTCAGTGGGACCAAGTGGACAGTTGCAGGATTTGCAAATCATGATTTTGAATGTGCTCAAACTTCTACCCTATGCCCTGGGCGAGATTCTAGTGACCCCATTTGAGATGGGACTGAAGTGGTACATGTATATCATGAAAGCCAAAATCTCTCCATACCCAAGTCCCATTTTTCAGAAGTAATTACTGTTGCTTTGTGTGTCTTTCCAGACTGTCTTCTCTGCATATTGAAAAATAGGTATTAAAAAAAAATGGTATTATATACGTATCATTCTGCAGAGAGCCTTTTGTCAATACCATAGTCATCTTTCCATGACAGTAAACATAAGGTGGTTTCCATTTTTCACTATCACAGCGAATACGGAAACAAACTAGGTGCTTTTTAAAAAATTGAAATATAATTCACGTACTGTATGAAAACATGTTGCTGGATTTGGTCTTCTACTATTTCATTACAGATTTTTGCATCTATATTTATAAGGGATGTTGGTCTGTAGTTTTCTTATGATGTCTCTGTCTGGTTTTGGTATCAGGGTAATAATGGATTCATAGGATTAATTGGGAATGTTCCCCCCTCTTCTATTTTTTGGAAGAATTTGTGAAGGAGTGGTATTAATTTTTTAGATGTTTGGTAGATTTCACCAGTGAAGCCGTCTAATCCTGGGCTTTGGGTATGTGTGTGTGTCTGTGAGAGAGAGAGTGTGTGTGTGTGTATGTTTTTTGCTTATTAATTCAATATTTTTACCTCTTATAAGTCGATTCACATTTTCTATTTCTTTTTGAGTCAGTTGTAGTAATTTATGTCTTTCTACAAAACATTCATTTCCTTTAGGTTATCTAATTTATTGTCATGCAGTTATTCATAGTATGCCTTAAAATTCTGTAAGTTTGGTTGGTAGTAATGTCCTTTCTTTCATTCCTGATTTTGGTAATTTGAGTTTTTTCTTTTTTTTCTTGGTCAGTCTGGCTAAAGGTTTGTCAAATTTGTTGATCTTTTCAAAGAACCAACTTTTGGTTTTGATGGTCTTCTCTATTGTTTTTCTAACCTCTATTTTACTTATTTCCACTCTGATCTTCATTATTTCTTCCTTCTGCTTGCTTTGGGATTAATTTCCTCTTTCTCTTCTAGTTTCTTAAGGTGGAAGGTTAGGTTATTGATTTGAAAAAAAATTTTTTTTCAGTTGGTGTTTACAGCTGTAAATTTATCTCTAAGCACGGCTTTTTCTGCATCCCATAAATTTAGTATGTTGTGTTTTTGTTTTCATCATCTCAAAATATTTTAAAATTTCCCTTACTATTTCTTCTTTGACCCACTGGTTACTTAGAAGTGTGTTCCGCATATTTGTGAACCTTGTAAATTTCCTTTGATTTCTGACTTCATTCTGTGTGGTTGAAGAATATATTATACTTCATATGATTTCAATCCTTTTACATTTGAGACTTGTGTTGTGGCCTAACATATGGTTTATCCTGGAGAGTGTTCATTGTGCCCCTGAGAATTCCACTGCTGTTTGACAGACTGTTCTAGCTATAGATGTCTGATAGGTCTTGTTGGTTTGTAGAGTTGCTCAAGTGTTCTGTTTTCTTGTTGATCTTTTGTCTAATTGTTCTGTCCATTGTCGAAGGTGGGGTATTGTAGTCGCCAGTTATTATTGGTGAATTACCAATTTCTCTCTTCATTACTGTTGGGTTTTGCTTCCTGTATTTTGAGGCTCTGTTGTTAGGTTCATATATATTTATAATTCTTATATCTTCTTGATGGATTGAACTTTTTATCATTATTAAATGTCCTCTGTCTCTGGTAACAATTTTTGTCTTTAAGTCTGCTCTGCTGTTAGTATAGTCACTCCAGCTCTCTTTGGTTCTAGTTGCTTTTTCCACAGAACATATGTTGGATGTCTTTCTGTGTCACTACATATAGATCCATCTCATTGTTTTTTTTAAGTACTACATTGTATTTCATGGTACAGGCAGACCTCGGAGATACTGGTTCCAGACCCTCACAATAAAGTGAATATCATAGTAAAGCAAGTCACATGAATTTTTTTGTTCCCCACTGCATGCAACACTTATGTTTACACTATACTGTATTCTATTAAGTGTGTCATAGCATTATGTCTAAAAAAAACAATGTACAGACCTTAGCTAAAAAGTAATTGCTGTTGGGAAAATGGCACCGATAGACTTGCTCCCTGCAGGGCTGTCACAAATCTTCAGTTGTAAAAAACACAATAGCTACAAAGTGCTATAAAGCCAAAGAGCAGTAAAACGAGTTATGTCTATATGGTTATTCCATAACTTAACAAGTCTTTCTTTGGGGGCATTTAAAAATTTCCAGTCTTGTTTGTTTTCTATGCTAAATGGCTCTGCAGTGAATGTCCCTGTGTGGGGGTCATTGCACAAACGTGTTTCTGTGGGATAAATTCCTAGAAGAGAGACTGCTGAGGTGGCGGTCATTACTGGTACCAGCAGTCGTGTCTCACTGTCTCTTTTCACTGGCTTGGCCCTCCAGCCCCTGCAGATTAAGTCGGTAGTGGCACCAGAGCATGTGAAGGGCTACATCTACGTGGAGGCCTACAAGCAGACCCATGTGAAGCAGGCCATCGAGGGCGTGGGCAACCTGCGGCTTGGCTACTGGAACCAGCAGATGGTGCCCATCAAGGAGATGACAGATGTGCTCAAAGTGGTGAAGGAGGTGGCCAACCTGAAACCAAAATCCTGGGTCCGCCTCAAGCGGGGCATCTATAAGGACGACATCGCTCAGGTGTCTGGGGCTGGGCTGGGCTGGGGTGGCCGAGGAGGCCAGGGCTCTCTGTTCTGTCCTCCCCTCCTTTCTCTTTGTCCTTTCCAGCCCCCTGACTAGTGCAGAGAGCAGAACCCCACAAGGATCAGGTGAAGCAGAGTCTGGACTTTGTTGTGAGCACACAGGAAAGGGATAACCATCTTCTGTGCATGTTCTATGCGTGTTGAGTAAAGATCTGAAGGTGGTGAGGGAGTGAGCCACGCGGAATTCTCGGGGAAGGGATGTGGCAGAAGGCAGCCCATGAGCTAGGACCGTCACTGGCCGAAGCAGAGTGAATGAGGGTGAGAGTGGCAGGAGATGAGTTCAGGAAGGCAACGGGGCCTGTGACTCATCCTAGAGCTTTGGCTTTTACTGGAGTCAGATGGGAGGGTTCTAAGGGATACAGTGTGGCTTGGATTTTGATAGGATTACGCTGCTGACTGTATTGGGACTAGACCACTGGTTCTCAAGCAGGGGTACCCCCAGGGGACCTTGCACAATGAATGGAGACATTTCTGGTTGTTTCACCTGGGGAGGGAGTTGAGTCTGATATCTAGGGGCTAGAAGCCAGGGGTGCTGCTAACATCCGTCAAGGCGCGGGACGGCCGCCACGACAAAGGCTTACCCAGATGAGAAACCCTGCAATAGACTGGATGGGCCACGGGAGCAGGGAGACCAGTGAGGAGACTGCTGCCACAGCCTAGGTGGCAGGTGATGGTAGGACAGGACTGAGGCTGCAGTAGTAGAGGAGGGGGGAGAGGTCAGAATTTTTGAAGGCAGAGCTGACAGTTTTGCTACCAGGTTGGATATGGGTGTAAGAGAAAAAGAGTGAAGAATGCCTCCCACGTTGTGTGCCTGAGAAGAAGGAAGGATGGAGAGGGACAAGATGGGGAGAGGAGTGGGTTTGGGGCAATCAGGAGGTTAGTTGCAGTTACGCTGGGTGTGCGGGACCTTCTAGACATCCAGGTGGAGATGTCAGGATGGTAGTGGATACTCAGTTTCAGAATGGAGGGAAGACAGGCTAGAGAGTGAATTTGGGGGACTTGTCAGCAGTTTCATTTCTTCCCCATCACCCTCTGTCCCTTGCCCTTCCTGGCATCTCCTTTCCCTTTCTGTGTCCGGGGTCAGGAGGGGAGGGCTGGGCCCCTGCTGACCACCTGTCTGGCCTTCTCAGGTGGATTACGTGGAGCCCAGCCAAAACACCATCTCCCTAAAGATGATCCCACGCATTGACTACGACCGCATCAAGGCCCGAATGAGCTTGGTATCGTGGGGATGTGCTGCCAGTGGGGAGAGGGGGTGCTTGATACCCCTGCTGGTGGCCAAGCCCTCGTCCCTCACCCTTCCTACTCATGCCCCTTTTCCTACACAGAAAGACTGGTTTGCCAAAAGGAAGAAGTTTAAGCGGCCTCCACAGAGGCTATTTGATGCAGAAAAGATCAGGTGAGTGTCCTTGGGCTGGGCCAGGCCGGGTGCCCAGAGCTGTGGTGTAGGATATGCCTTTGCAGGTTCCCCCACAGGGCTGGGCTCCCGGAGCCATCCGTGGTTTGTGAGTGGTTAACTTGGCAGTATAGCCTTAGCTATGTTATTTAACATCCTTGTGCCTTGGTTTCCTTTGCTGCAAAGATTATAATAGTAACCCCCACTTCCTAGGATTGTATTGAGACTCAAATGATTTAATATGTGTGTGTACCCAGAACAACACTTGACACCTAGTAAGTGTGATTAATGGTATCACATATTGCAATGAGATTTATCGACACATCAGGCTTTATAAAGTCTCTTACCCTCATCTCCTGATGCCTGGACACCTCAGTTGTGGGTACAGAGCCTCTTCCACTCAGGGTGTCTCCCTCCCCCTCCCCGCTGGATAGAGCATTGGAGCAGTCCAGGGTTTCCAGTGTTCCAGGGCTGCCGGGGGCTCCAGCGGGAGGGCAGGAGAGGAGGAGTTGGAGAAACAAGAGCCAGTGACACTTTTCCTCTGGTCCTGTTCCGGAAACACATCATGAGCAGCCAGTTTTTCATTCTCTTAAAGGCTGGACTGTAGAATGAGCCTTTTGATTTGCCAGCCTGGGCTAATACCTCCAGGCCAGGCCAGATTAATACTTCACATGCCTGAATTGGACTCATTTACACCAGTGGTCTCCACTCATCTGGACATCCCCTGCTGAGCACAAACTAGAGTGACCCTTCCCTGCCCCCCAGTAGCCGGTCTGACGCAGTGCCCAGACATGCGCAGCTGAGCAGTCTCGCCTCTTGCCAAATGTAGCGTGGGAATGAGAAGATGATTGAGCAGTTGGCAGGAGGAGCTCAGCCTGCTCCCTAGCGCTCCGTTTTTGAGAGCGGGGCAGGCTTTCCCTCCCCACTCTAGAAGCATGGGCAGGAACTAAGGTCCCCCTGTCCCACATGCAGGGCCATTAGAGTTAAGCACAGGCTTGGGAGTCCCACCGCCCTGCATTTGAATCTTGACTCTCAGACTCAAGGGCTCGGCCATGTTGGCCATGTGGTGTGCCCTCCCTGAGCCTCCTTCTCTCATTTCCCTGGAAACAAGGCTCATATTACTGATGTCATGGGCTTTGGGGAGGAGTCGGTGAGGTCATATGTGTCCGTGAGTGTTAACTGTTAGCAGTGTCTGATACTTTGTCTAGCTAGTACTCACTGAGTGCCTGCTGTGTGCCAGGCCCTGTTATAGGGGAAATAGTGAATAAAAGATGCTAAGTCCCCCCCTTCTGGAGCTGCCATTCTAGTTAGGAAGATGGGTCAAACTTGCTGTAGTGGAAAATAAAGCAGGGACGGGGGGCAGCAGGGTGCAAGAAGGTGGGTGCTGTGCGCCCTTCTGTTGAGGCGGGGCCTTCGGGCTTTGTGAGAGGTCACTCTCGCCAAGGGGTGTGTGTTTTGGGGGGGGATGGCTCAGGCATCCTGTGCCCTTTTCCCCCTTTGCCAGCAGAGGAGACTGAGGTACAGCAAGATTCTCCTCTTAACCTCCACTTCCAATGTTCTCTCCCCCACAAACTCGCAGGTCCCTGGGGGGTGATGTTGCCTCTGATGGTGACTTCCTCATCTTCGAGGGGAACCGTTACAGCCGGAAGGGCTTTCTGTTCAAGAGCTTTGCCATGTCTGCTGTGGTGAGGGTCCGAGAGGGGGTCGTGCTAATGGCGGTGGGAAGCGGGGAGGCCAAGCTTTCTCCCTCCTGCAGTCCAGGCCCCAGAACAGTGGGTTATCTGGGCTTGTCTTGGATCCTCAAGTTAGGAGTATCCCCAGGGGATTAATCTCACCATCTCTCCAGTCCGCTCAGCCGGGCTGTGACACTGACTTCCATCCACTTCCTTCTCTTCCTGTTGTCTCTTGGGGCTCAGATCACGGAGGGTGTGAAGCCCACACTCTCTGAGCTGGAGAAATTTGAGGACCAGCCAGAGGGCATCGACCTCGAGGTGGTGACTGAAAGCACAGGTATTTGGTCCTGGTCAGTAACCCAGGCCAAGGAGGGGGCGGCCCATGGTGAGCAGCCCTCAAGTTAGCCCTGTGCCTGCCCCCACAGGGAAGGAGCGGGAACACAACTTCCAACCTGGGGACAACGTGGAGGTGTGTGAGGGTGAGCTCATCAACCTGCAGGGCAAGATCCTCAGCGTGGATGGCAACAAGATCACCATAATGCCCAAGCACGAGGACCTCAAGGTGGGTACCATGCTGCCCGTGTGTACGTGGTGGGTTGAGGGCATGACGAAACCATGGAGTAATCTTGAGGTCACTGGTTTTAGTTTGCTTAGGGGTGGTTGTGTCTGAGGCTTGTTTAGGTCCAACATGGTGTGTCTGGGGTGAGGCTGTCTCCAGGTGGGTCTGAGGAGGTGTCTAGTCTGGTGTCATATGTCTTGGGGACAGGCTGTCTCTGTGCGGGGTAAAGGGTTGTCCAGGCTGATATCCTGAGTCTCCGGGGCAGGCTGAGGTTGGTCCAGGTGGCCTGGGGTAGTCTGTGGTTGGGGGTGAGCCTGGAGTGGGTTTTGGCCAGGGTCTTTGTGAGACCACGAGTGGAATCTGAAGATGGGGAGACAGATGGGTTGTGGTGACTTCCCCTGACTTGCTTGTTGTCCTCACACCCGATCCCTAGGACATGCTGGAGTTCCCGGCCCAGGAACTTCGGAAGTACTTCAAGATGGGGGACCACGTGAAGGTGATTGCTGGCCGGTTCGAGGGCGACACAGGCCTCATTGTGCGGGTGGAGGAGAACTTCGTCATCCTCTTCTCGGACCTCACCATGCACGAGGTAGCTAGTGGAGGGCTGGGAGTGGGGTGAATGTGCCAGGAGGAGACCGAGGCCGATGAGCCACGTGGACCCTGCTTCACCCTTTCCCGTCTCCCACAGCTGAAGGTGCTCCCCCGGGACCTGCAGCTCTGCTCGGAGACGGCATCAGGTGTGGATGTCGGGGGCCAGCATGAATGGGGGGAGCTGGTGCAGCTGGACCCCCAGACCGTGGGTGTCATCGTGCGACTGGAGCGGGAGACCTTCCAGGTGTGTGTGCTGCACGCAGAGGCAGGCTTACTCTAGGGGCTTCCTCTCCCTCCAGCTCCTCATCCTGGGAGGTGGCCGCACATGGTGGCTAAGATCCCAGACTGCTCAGGGTTGCAGACCTGGCTCTGTCACCCATGGCCAGCTGTGTGATATCAGGCAAGTGCGTGTCATTTACCCTCTCGGTGCCTCAGTATCACACCCTGTAAAAAGAAGGTAGCAGCAGCATATACTTCGTTAGTTGTGACTGAATCCATGACATCAGATACGTACCCAGGCATTCGGTGCTTTCTCAAGGGCTGGGTACTGCTGGTGCCTTCCTCCCCTTCACCGTGCATGTGGGAGCCACAGAGCGTAAATGCTTAGGACCCTGGGCTCTGGATTCACATCTCAGCTCTGTTGCTCTGTGCTGTATGACCCTGGGCTAGTAACTTGCCCTCTCTGGGCCTGAGATTTCCCCTCTATAAAATGGGAATTGTGACAGCACCCATCTCAGAGGGAAATTTTGAGGCCTCAGTGAAATCTTGTGTGAAGAATTTAGCATGGGTCTGGCACAGAGTGATGGGTAGACATTAGCTGTTATGTTAACATCTATGCCTCTGCTCATCTCTCAGGTCCCTGATGCTCAGTTGGAATGGAGGCTCCTCCCAGAGGGTGTTTTGGAATATGACTGGGGACATTTTCGGTTGACCCAGTGCCTGGGGGGTGGTTCTCTGACATTACCTGCCCCAGAGTCAGGGAGTCTAGATGTCCTGCAGAGCTTGGGACAGTCTCCTACAGGAATAATCATCCCACTGTAGGGAAGCCCTGCTCCACCTCACCCCTTTCTACTCTCATCCCCTCAGTATCCCCTCCCCTCCCTCCGTAGGTGCTGAACATGTATGGGAAGGTGGTGACTGTCAGGCACCAGGCTGTGACCCGGAAGAAGGACAACCGCTTTGCCGTGGCCCTGGACTCAGAACAGAACAACATCCATGTGAAAGACATTGTCAAGGTCATTGATGGCCCCCACTCAGTGAGTATAAGCTCCTGCCTGTCTGTCACATCTGAAAGAGTTGGGGTGGGGCATGGCCACGAGAGTGACTGTCCTTCCCCATCCAGGGCCGGGAGGGCGAGATTCGCCATCTCTTCCGCAGCTTCGCCTTCCTGCATTGCAAGAAACTGGTAGAGAACGGGGGCATGTTTGTCTGCAAGACCCGCCATCTGGTGCTGGCAGGGGGCTCGAAGGTGAGACAGGCATGGTGGCACCCTGTCTGTTGGCCACCTGACTCGGCTCTCTGACCTACCCTGGCCCCAGGAGTGACAAGAATGGGCTTGTGGAGGATTAGGAGGGCAAGTGTCAGTGTCAGATCCTTGGCAAAGTATGGAAAAAAAGGGTTATTGGGATATTGAGCTATTTACCAAATAATTTGTTCATTCAGTTTTATTGTGCACCTGTTAGGTGCTTGACACTGGGGGTACGGCAGTGAACAAGACAGAAAAATCTCTGCCTTTCTAGTGCTGCTGCTCTGGAGATGAACAGATAAATAAATACATGCATAATACAATTGGGACTGATGGCAAGCACTATGAAGAAAAATAAAACGGGATAAGGAGACAGAGAATGATGGGCGCTGCTGCAGGTGGCATTTGAGCAGAGACCTGAAGGAAGGGTCAGAGAGCCACCTGAATGTCTCAGGGGAAAGCAGAGTTCCTGAGGTGGGATTTGTAGGGAAGTTGTACAGAACCAGGTATCAGAAAGGAAATCAAACCTGGGATCTGGGGAGCTGGGACCAGGAGATGGTTTTCTCAGGCCCTGCAGGTGGAATGCTGAATTCCCATGGCTTGCAGTTTCTGTGTCACTGGGGGTTTAAATTCCTGACTACCACATTTTAATCTCCTTGCCCAAGGGAGGCCTGGGCCTCTTGATTGACAGGCCCACAATGGCATAGGGGTGACTGTTTTCCCAAAGGGAAATTGAGGCATTGTGACCAGAAGGAGGGAGGCAAGGCTGCTGGGCAGGTTCAATCAGGAACTGTTCCCAAATGGCAGCAGGCAGTGTGGTGCAGGGGCTGGGAGCCTGTCATCCAGGCCCTGCCTTCCTGTTCACTTCTTGCCCTTTCCCCAGCCGCGAGATGTGACCAACTTCACAGTAGGTGGCTTTGCCCCTATGAGCCCCCGGATCAGCAGCCCCATGCACCCCAGTGCTGGAGGTGAGGGGAATTTGGGGTGGGGATATGTCTGGGGGGTGGAAGAGAGAGGCTGTTCAGCCCACACTCACTGAGTGTCTGCTCTGGGCTGGCCCGACCATGATGGGGCTCACAGCCCAGGGAAGACCCGACCCCCTACCACAGTGCAGCTCAGGGTGGCTAGGGCTGTGATGGGAAAGCCCAGGGCTCTGGTGGTGGGCCCCCAGAGGAGCCTCCTAACCCAAGAGTGGAGGGAGTCAGGTGAAGAGGGGGCTGGAGGGTACCCTGACTGTGGGCACAGCACATGAGAGGATGGCCCCAGGGACTGGTGACAGTCTTCTTCCCCAGGTCAGCGTGGTGGCTTTGGCAGCCCGGGTGGTGGCAGCGGCGGCATGAGCAGGGGCCGGGGGCGGAGAGACAACGAGCTCATCGGCCAGACTGTGCGCATCTCCCAGGGGCCTTACAAAGGTGACCTGCAAGACTGTGTGGAGGCCTGGGGAGGGGCACGGTGAAGGAGAGCCCACCCAGCCTGACCTCCTGCCTCCCCACCAGGCTACATTGGCGTGGTAAAAGATGCCACGGAGTCCACAGCCCGTGTGGAGCTGCACTCCACCTGCCAGACCATCTCAGTGGACCGTCAGCGCCTCACCACAGTGTACGGGCCAGGGCAGGGCTGGGAGGGAGGTTGTTGGGTGGTGCAAGAGCCCTACTCACCCCACTTGTTCTCTGTGTCTACAGGGGCTCACGGCGCCCGGGCGGCATGACCTCGACCTATGGGCGGACACCCATGTATGGCTCCCAGACGCCCATGTACGGCTCTGGCTCCCGCACGCCCATGTACGGCTCTCAGACGCCTCTCCAGGATGGTGAGCACTCCCACGGGACGGGGATGAGGGGCAATGTGGGGGAATCTGGAGCCAGGACAGAACTGATGGACACACATCTCTCCCGTTCCAGGTAGTCGCACCCCGCATTATGGCTCTCAGACGCCCCTGCATGATGGCAGCCGCACTCCTGCCCAGAGTGGGGCCTGGGACCCCAACAATCCTAACACACCGTCACGGTGAGGGCCAGGAGCTTGGGGGCTGGGGCGGGGTTCCCTGAGCCACTGGGTGTGTGTGCCCATGTGCGTGAATGGTTCTGCTGTGTTTCTGTGTGATGGACCGGTCTGTGTGGTCCACCCTGTGTTCTCTGCTCAGCCCCAGGCTGGTTATGTGAAGGGGTAGGCAAGGCTGGGGCTGGGGGCAAAGTAATCTTTCCAGCTCCCATCGTAGTAGCATGCTGTGGTCAAGACCTGGGCTTGGAGACAAATTGTGTGATCTTGGTCATGTGACTTTGGGCAACCTCATCTCTATTTCCCAAGTCTCCTCACCTGTGAAATGGAGGCCTCTGGGTGGGGCTGTTTGTGAGGATGAAGTTGCCTTGGTTTTGCCTGGTGTTCAGCGCTGTTCTGGAAGCATTTGCTATATCATTGCGATCACCACAGTCATTCTCAACAGACGTCTCTCCCCAACAGGGCTGAGGAAGAATATGAGTACGCGTTCGATGATGAGCCTACACCATCCCCACAGGCCTATGGGGGCACCCCCAATCCCCAAACACCTGGCTACCCAGACCCCTCGTCCCCGCAGGTCAACCCACAGTACAACCCGCAGACGCCAGGGACGCCAGCCATGTGAGTCCACTGGGGCTAGGCCTTATCAACCGCTGTCCAAACCCTCCCCACTGCCACCACCTCCTTCTCTCCCCTTCTAATGCCCCCAGCTAATGCCCCCCACCTCTCCTTGTCTCTGCAGGTACAACACAGACCAGTTCTCCCCCTATGCAGCCCCCTCCCCGCAAGGCTCCTACCAGCCCAGCCCCAGCCCCCAGAGCTACCACCAGGTGGCGCCAAGCCCAGCAGGCTACCAGAACACCCACTCCCCAGCCAGCTACCACCCCACCCCCTCGCCCATGGCCTATCAGGTACTGCTCACTTGGCACGCCCTTGAGGGTGGTGGGCTAGGATGGGCCTTGGGCCTATAGGGACAACCAGGCCAAATAACCTGTTCCCAATGACCCCATCCCTTTTTCCCTACAGGCCAGCCCCAGCCCAAGCCCTGTTGGCTATAGTCCGATGACACCTGGAGCTCCCTCCCCTGGTGGCTACAACCCACACACACCGGGCTCAGGCATTGAGCAGAACTCCAGCGACTGGGTGACCACTGACATCCAGGTGAAGGTGCGGGACACCTACCTGGATACACAAGTGGTGGGGCAGACAGGCGTCATCCGCAGTGTCACGGTAAGCGCCCAGGCTGGTGGGTGGGCGGGCATCCCTTCCTTTGGGGTCCCCAGTCTCTCTGGTTACTGTTTTCTGTTTTCTTTTTAACTGTCTATCCCCATTTTCCAGTACTCATTTATAGCTGGAAAAACAGATGTGGAAAGGTTTGGCATGTAAGCTCTACAGGCCAGGGACTTCTGCCTTTTGTGCTCATGGCTGGGCCCCCAGCGGCCTGGGACAGTGACTGGCACCCAGGAGTGTGGTTACTTTTTGACATACTCTTCTAAGATCAGTTCAGTAACATGGACTAAGTGCTCCTCTGTGCCAGGCTTCGGCTTAGCGCCAGGCACCCACGCCCCCCGGGCATTCCCAGCTCCAGCTCTGCTGGCCTCTCTCCATTCTTCTCAGTCACTGAATTCTCAGCAGCCTCAGGGCCTTTGCTTATTACTTTCCTCTGTCTAGAACTCTCTTCCTGCCATTCTTTGTCTAGTTAACTCCTACTCATCCTTCAAGAAAGCACTTGGGCTGTCTCAGATCTGTCTCTTATGGGTCCATGTAATTCTTTTTCATGTTATCTACCTGTTTAAAAGCTTAAAGTTTACCCTGGTGTGGTTCTTTGATTACCAAGCCTATATTTTCTTCCCAAGTAGCCCCAGTTCCTAGATGAGGGACTGACACCTTGTTGGCCCCTCAGTAAATATTAATTGAATTAATTAAACACCAGAGAGGAAGACAGCTCCAGGCCCTACCCTCACAGATTTCACATTCCAGTGGGGGAGACAGACACGTCTCCAGACAGTGACAGCCCAAGTGGCCAGAGCTGGGATATAGGAAGCCCAGAGGGCAAGGGGAGCTATGTGAACCCAGGGAGGCACCTTATCCAACTTTGGAAGGGATCAGGGATGGCTTCCGGCAGAAGGTGACATCTGTGCTGAGACCTGAAGAATGAACATGAGTAAGCCGAGAGAAATGGCTGGGGAAGGGGTTGAGTGTGTTCTAGATAGAGTGCACGTGCAAAGGCCTGGAGGTGAGGGAAAGCCTGGCACAAATTGGGGGGTTGAAGTCTCTTCATTGTGGCTGGAACATAAAGATTCAAGGGGGAAGGTGAGTGATGAGGCCAGAGGAGTGGCTGGAGCTGGTCACATGCCAGCCTGGGGAACTTGGATTGTGTCCTGAGGGCACTGGTAGGTGGTGGAGGAATCTAAGCAGGGGAGTGGTGGGATCAGATCCGTGGTTTGGAATCAATTCACTATGTTGCTCTGTCATAGTTGGATCGGGGCTGGGAGCCCAGAGGGAGGTCAGGCTGTACTACAGGGCTGTGGGGAGGAGAGGAAAGAGGGAGGTGGGAGAGACCCTCAGGAGGCTGAATGGACAGGCCTCAGAGCTGGAGGTTGTTGGTGAAGTTGCTGACTAAAACGAAGTCTAGAGCTCTGGCTGGTGCCGGGGACCATTGGGCCATCCTTGAGACGGAGACCCAGGATGAGAAGCGAGTGTGGGGAAGAAACTGAGGCCAGTTTGGGACACGATGAGTCAAGAGCCTGAGAAACAGTCTCCCTTTTGGCCTAAGTTAGCTTCATGCTGGAGCTTCCCTTGCTGATCTGATCACCCTGTCCCCATACACCACAGACCCCAGGCCTTGGAACCAGGCCCAGCCTTCACCTTTCCTGCCCCTGTGTCACTTTGGGAAAGTGACTTCTTAGAATAAGCCCTGATCCTATGTCCCTTGGGGGGGGGGCGATATCAGTCCTGTGTTGGGAGCAGGCCAGGCTGACCAGGCTGTCCCCACCCCCAGGGAGGCATGTGCTCCGTATACCTGAAGGACAGCGAGAAGGTTGTCAGCATCTCCAGTGAGCACCTGGAGCCCATCACCCCGACCAAGAACAACAAGGTAAGGGAGGACAAAGGGATGTGGGGGCATTGGGCTGCTGCCAAGGACCGTGACCCCATGTGTCGTGTTGTCCCCGCCCCCCCCCCCAGGTGAAGGTGATCCTGGGTGAGGATCGGGAAGCCACAGGTGTCCTGCTGAGCATTGATGGCGAGGATGGCATAGTCCGCATGGACCTTGATGAACAGCTCAAGATCCTCAACCTCCGCTTCCTGGGGAAGCTCCTGGAGGCCTGAGGCAGGCAGGGTGGACTTTGGCAGATGAATCTGGTAGATGGAGAGTGTCCCTCCTTCCTTTCCTGGCCCTTGGCTCTGACACAGGATCTGGGCCCTGGAGCAGGGCTAGCCGGGTTGATCAGGATTTCTTTTATTTTCCTTTCTGGGTTCCTGTCTCCCTCCCTGATATTCATGGGAATCAGAGTAGAGTCGACAGGGACAGTCCCCACCTTCCCCAGCTTTCTTTTGTGTTACGGTCTTTCAATAAAAAGCTGTTTGGTCAAAAGTCGTGTGTGTGTGTGTGTGTGTGTGTGTGTGTGTGTGTGTGTGTGTGTGTGTGTGTGTGTGTGTGTGTGTGTGTGTGTGTGTGTGTGTGTGTGTGTGTGTGTTCTGGTTTGTAAGTGGGGTCATTTGCAGACCCCACTTACTTCCACGCTGTGTGGTCTTAGGCAAATAACAGTCCTACAAAAGCCTGTTTCCCCATCTAGAAAATGATACTCCCTACCCCAGAGGGCTGTTGAATGTTTAAGACATTGGAAAGAGATTATTAGAACAGAGCCTGCCATGTGATTGACAAAGTTACATCTTACTCATGCTCGAGTTAAGTGAAAATCAGTGAGTATCCCTCAGGAAGCCTGTATTGCTCCTTTGGTGCAGGTTACAGCATTTGATAGTTTTTTCTCTTGAGCCCACATAGCAGTGACCCCAGAACTGCTGTAGCTTGTGTAAGGGCGTGGGGATGGGGAGCAGTGTGGAGAGTGGGCTTAGTACTTGACCTTTCTTCACTTTCCTCATTTGATATTCACATGTCTCTTTACAAATGTAATATAAACTGTATTATAAAATAGTTCCAATGTTTAAAAAGGTATGTCAGGAGCACCCATGTCCCCACCACCCAGCATAGGAACCATATGTGTACCGGATAGTAAGGACCCACTCGAGCAGCACACCCAGTCCATTCCCCTCCAGAAGTAACCGCACCCTGAATCCTGTCTTTTCCTGACTTTGTACATTTACTACCTTAGTAAATGTCCCTAAATGTTGTGTGGTGATTTACATGTTTTTAAAGTTTACATAAACAGTATGACTTGTTTTCCTCTCAAAATAATTTGAGGAAGATTCATCGTGGTTCCTGTAGCCTCTAATTCATGGACTTCCTCTTAATACCCCGAGTCCGCCAGATACGGGCAGCTGTTCTTTTGGCTGAACCTCCATGAAACTGGCTGGTTTTCCAGACCCATTTTAAGAAGCTTACGGGAGGAGGGGCAAGAAAGGGTTCGGAGAATGGGAAGGAAGACGGATGAGGCCTCTGGGCCGCACGTGAGTAAGAAGGTGTGTGAAGGTGGCTTTCAGGTTTTAGGACAAATCACGCAGCCACAGGTTCCCTCCGTTAGGGCTTCCGCTTCACCTCGGAGCAGTGGGTGGCCGGCGCCGACCTGGGGCGTGGGCGGTGGAACGCCGTCCGGCGCGAGGGGGGCGTGGTGCCGTCTGTCTCCCAGTGCTAGTTGGAGTGCCCGCGGCAGTGCGCCCGCAGCCCTTTGTCCCTCTCGGGCTCCCGTCCACCCGCCCCTCTCCTGCACCACCCATTGGCCGCGGCCCCGGCCCGGGGCGGGGAGAGAGTGAGGGGGCGGGGTAGCGTGGCGTCAGCGCAAGATGGCGGCCTCAGCGGCGCCGTTCCTGCGATTGCGGAGCGGGCTCCGGCAAGGCGCGCGGGGGCTGTGCGCGAGGCTCGCGACGCCGCCCCCTCGGGCCCCGGACCAGGTGAGCGGGGTGGGGGTGGGGGTGGCCTCCGGGTGCTGGGGCTCCTTCCTGGAGTTCCAGGCGGACCGCCGCCGCCCGGAGGTTCTGGGACGCAGCACCTCAGGGTGCTGAATGGAACACCGCCAGCATTTTGGGTCTCTTCCCCGCTTCCCGGGGTAGGCAGCGCTTGCGTCCCGGGCTAGATGCTTGGGGGCTCAAGTGCGTCCTCTGGACCCCACCTCCTCGACCGCACGTGGGCGCCGGGGGAGGGGAGTCATCTGTTCCCCCATCTCAGTGACTGTTCAGGTAATACTTGAAGGGGAGGATCTGGGGACGCTGGAGTCCCAGCCTGGCCTTGCGGGTATTTCCCCCGCGGTGGTGGTGGTGGTGGTGGTAAGGTAGATGTTCGGGCTTCTGATTTGACCTGCCTCCATCTTGACAGAGACCCAGTCATTCTGACCTCCGGGTCCATTACTTCCGTGCCCTAAGCCGCAGCAAGCGATTGCCCCTCCGGCCCCGCTCCCATTCTCTCCCCCTCCATACCCCGCTACTGTGAGCCCCAGGCGTCCGGAGGACTTAACTCTCCGTCCTATCCCCTTGAGTGTCCTTCATTGTCTTGCTCCAGGAATCCCAGTGTTCAGCTAGGTTCCCTCATCTTATCTCCCTGCCCAGCTTTTTCCGGCTCCAGGCCCTTCAATCTTTTGCTTTTGGGATCCCGGGCACCAGAGCTTGTCAACTCTTGAACCCCTGGGATCCTGGCGCCAGACAGTTTAGTTCTTGACCCTTCTGAGAGACCCAGTCTCCTGCCTGCCCCTCCAGGCACACAACACCTGGAGGCCATGTGGGTGGTTGCTTCCTGGCTCCCAACCTCGATTCTTCTCAGACCAGGGTGCCCAAATCACCCTGACCTTCTTTCTCTCCTCTCTTGGCCAACCTACCCCCTTTCAGTTGCAGGCTACAGAGATTGGGAGCCGAGCAGGCGCTAAGGCCCAGACCCAGGGGCCACAGCAGCAGAGGAACTCGGAGGGTCCCAGCTATGCCAAAAAAGTTGCACTCTGGCTTGCTGGGCTGCTCGGGGCTGGTGGGACCGTGAGCGTCATCTATATTTTTGGTGAGGAACGTACCCTTGCCCACCAGTTTTGTTCTGTTGGCCCGCTATTCTGCTTGGGAACTTCCCCCTCTTTCCGCTAAGGGCTTCACCCGTCTTCATTCCCTGGCTCCTCCCTCAATAGGGCAGCCAACTAGAATTTGGAAATGAGGGAAGTCTCCCTACTGCCTCTCTACTCAACGTTCTACTCTTTCTAGTTGGTTCCTGCACTAAGCTATGGGGGGAGTCAATTGGAAGAGAAGGAAGGATAGGCTGGGCCCACCCCCCTAAGCTACCTCTTCCCTCAGCACCCAAAACTCCAACCGTCCCCCTAGTCCCTTCATTCCTCAGAGACCCAGGAGACTCTGCCCCAGCCCTTCTTGTCTCAGAGGCCCAGGTATCCTGGCTACCAGCCCCTTCCTCTCTCTCAGGAGGCCATGATGTTCTAGCCCGCTTCCCTCAGACCCAGGAGGCTAGGCCCCCTGCCCTTTTCCTTCTGTAAAACCCAGGAGACTGGATCCTCAGTCCTCTCATTCATCACTATCTGCCTTACAGGAAACAACTCTGTGGATGAAAATGGTGCCAAGGTGAGCTGGAGAGAGACCCAGAGCCTTACCAGGGGTCCCATCCTGTGGGTCTCCTCCCATTTGGCCTGTTCAGGCTCTTTCTGGTCTGGGGTGAACCTCTCCCTCCCAGGGACCTTTGCCTACTCTTCCCAGGGCCCTGGAGATTCCTTTTCTGGGTGTGATGGGGTTCTGCCTCTGCCATCCCAAACCCTCCATTTTTCTCTCTACCTCCCAGATTCCCGATGAATTCGACAACGGTGAGTAAACAAGCACAGATTCTGGGGTCCCCTGACCCTCTCTACTGTGCCCTCCCCATTTGGTGCTCCCCCACCCCTCCATTGGGAGGTAGGGGAGTCAGCAGCTGGATGGCTTGGGGGGAGGGGCATACAAAACTCCAGCCCCCTTCCCTGGCCCCTCAGCCCAAGAGCAGATGGTCAGGGACAGATAGATGGGGGAGGGGAATCCTAGGTGGGTGGGAGTGCTTGGGGAGAACTGGGCTTTCTATCGCCAGACACATGACTTCCTGTGCCTTAGATCTGAGCATCTGCAGCCCCTCACCCCCTTCTTTATGACAGCTTCTTTTTTTCCCACCAGGTCCCTACCCCATCCAACTCCTCATTTCCGAAACAATGCCTCCTTCCTTCCTCCCCCTTATGATTAACCAGCTCTTAGGGAGCTTCTGACAAGTTGGATAGTAGAGAGTAGTTGTTAATTTTATCACATCTGGTCCCTCCCAAGAGAAATATAAAATTGGTAGGTCCAGAAAGCCACTTGTGGTAGGGATGTTTGCAAACTGGCATGTTAGTACATTGATTGTTTTAAACTAGGCAGGTAGGTAAGTATGCTGGTTTAACTGGGCAGATGTAGAATCATACTGGTTTAAACAAGGCAGTATACTGATTTAAGTTGGGCAGGTAAACTTGTAGTTTTAAAGTGTGTGTGTTTATTAGCTTAAGTGGTGTTTCGATATTTTGGTTTCAAAAAGGCAGGCCCACAGACAGTAGTTTAACTGCACTAAAAATATTGTATTGAAGAAGGTAGTCATGTAAGATTTCTGTTTTAAACTGGATTTGGTGTATTCACTTATCCAAAATTTGTCAGCCTCAGCCATTCTGATGCTATAGATCATGTAATTCTTTGTTGTAGGGGAGTGTCCTATGCATTGTAGGATGTTTAGCAGCATCCTGGGCCTCTATCCACTAGATGCCAGTATTGTGACGGTCAAAAATGTCTCCAGACATCGCAGAATTTTCTGGGAAGCGAGGAACAAAACTGCTTCTAGTTGAGAACCACTAGTTTAAAGTGTATAGATGTGTGTATGTTTATTGTGGCTTAACTAGATTTCACATACTTGATTAAAGTGGGCACATCTAGAAACCTAGAGGTTCAAAATGGACTAAATATACTGGCATGATGTCAGCAGATTTATTTATATGTATGTGGGATTTAAGTGGGCAGATGTATAAGTATTCTGTTTTATATCTGGGGTGGTGTGTGGATATAAGTATTCAGATTAAAACTTGACAGGTGAATAAAAACATTTGTTCATACCTGGCAGTTAGATATGTCATTGCTTTTTATCTTTGTACTCGGAAATGAGCTGTTTCAAACCAGGTGGGTATGTAGACCTGTTTGTATCTGGTAGATAAATAAACCCCTGGTTTGTCCAGGAGGTTGAGCAGTGGCTTATCTTGGAATCCCTTTGTGCCCTGGTGTTCTCCTAGATCCAATTCTGGTACAGCAGTTGCGCCGGACATACAAATATTTCAAAGATTATAGACAGGTGAGCAGGAGCCCTGGGCTCAGTCCCTATCCCTTCACCCCCAGCCTCCTGCCTCCTTGTCTGAGTGCCCCCATTACATCTCTCTTTCACAGATGATCATCGAGCCCACCAGCCCCTGCCTTCTCCCAGACCCTCTGCGGGAGCCGTACTACCAACCACCATACACACTGGTCTTGGAGCTCACTGGTGTCCTCTTGCACCCTGAGTGGTCGGTGTGTCCTGGGGAAGGCAGCGGGTTAGGGACACCAGATAGGGCTGGGTGGCCGGCTTATGATGCTGTGGTTAAGAGCATAGACTCTGGAGGCCCCAGTTCCACTCTGTGATCCAGGGGAAGAGGTATCACCCCTCATTGCCTTGCTTCCCTCAACTGTGCTACTCCGCAGCCCGGAGGTAGTTGTAAATGTGCCTTGGCACACAGTAAGTGCCATAGGGGAGTCACGTCCTCCATACTCCTGGGCCCTCAGCCACAGCCATGTGCTCCTGCACCCCTCCAAGAGCCACAGAGATGGAGAGAGCATTCTGGTTCCGGGAATCCCCCGAGACTGGGTCTTTGTCCTCTTGGGGCTACAGGGACCTCTGGGTCTCAGTGTTTCACTCTTCTCACTGCCTTTCCAGCTGGCCACTGGCTGGAGGTTTAAGAAGCGTCCAGGCATCGAGACCTTATTCCAGCAGCTTGCCCCTTTGTATGAAATCGTCATCTTTACATCAGAGACTGGCATGGTGAGGCCCCCGGGGCAGGGGCGGGATGGTCGATGTGGCAGGAGGTGAGGGAGAGCTGCAGGGCCAAGGCTCAGCCTGACCTTGTTCTCCCCCCGACCCCACCCCCCAGACTGCCTTTCCACTCATCGACAGCGTGGACCCCCACGGCTTCATCTCCTACCGCCTGTTCCGGGACGCCACGAGATACATGGATGGGCACCACGTTAAGGTGCCATGTGGGGGCCATGGTGGGGCTCTGGGATTTGGGGGAGGGCTGGCACTTCCCAAAGGAAAGAGGACCTAGCTCTGACCCCAGCCTCAATCTGTTTCTGGTTGAGAAGCAACCGGCTGCTTCTGGTTCTGCCCCAGGTCTGAATCTGGTAGGACACTAGCCTGACGCCAGCCTGGGCTGGGCCTCTACGCCCTTTTCTCTGTCCCAGAATCTGGGAGTGGGAGCAGGGGAAAATGGGGTCTCTCCAAAGAAAACAGTTGGGAGTACGGGGTAGGGACATGACATTTGGAAGTGGATTTTTGTCTCTGTATCTGGAGCTGAGTGTCTCTGGGACTATGTAATTATAATAGTTTAAATGAGACTGTGTTGGAATTTGACTTGGGGTCTGTTGCTGTGACCAATGATATATCCAGGGGTCCAGGAGTCTGTGGGGCTGTGAATGGGCCTCTTTGTGGGTCTTTGTCCAGGTATCCATGGGTCTTGGTGTCTGTTGGGTTTCTCACTGTGTCTTGGGTCTGGGGGTCTGTGTAGTTTTTCAGGGTTCGGAAGGACATGGGCTGTGATTGAGGGTCTTGAAGGGTCTGTCTGGGTACCTGTCTTTGTGTGACTCCCTGTGTGTTGCTGTGGATCAGTCAGCACCTCTATCTGTGAGAAGTTTACAAACGTGCAGCTTGTCACAATCACCTGGGGCAGTGGTTAAATACACAAGTGCCACCTCCCTCCCCAGGGAACCTCCAAGTCAGCCTGCCTGAGCACCAGGCCCTGGGTCTAGGAATCTGTGTGACTAGCTCCTCTGCTCCCTGCTAGGTTTGATGTCTTCATCCCAGCCTGGTCTTCGGGAGGCCGTGTCGTGATGATCCCAGTGTGTGATACCAAGTGCATGTGTAGTCTGTCCACCTCTCTCTCCCTCTGGGGGTTCCTGGTGGGAAGGGAAGGAGCACAGGCCTTGACCTGACCTGTCATCCACTTCCAGGACATTTCGTGTCTGAATCGGGATCCAGCCCGAGTAGTAGTCGTGGACTGCAAGAAGGAAGCCTTCCGCCTACAGCCCTACAACGGTGTCGCCCTGCGGCCCTGGAATGGCAACTCCGATGACCGGGTCTTATTGGACCTATCTGCCTTCCTGAAGAGTAAGGCTGACCCCTGACCTCCTGGCCTCTGACCCTGGAGCCTTTGACATTCAAGAGGAATGATAAGATGCTTGATTCTGGCTTGTTTTTTATATGAAACCAGGGACTTGCGATGCAGGAGATCCATGAGCATCTTGCAGTCTTTAGAAGCTTCTTAGAATGTTTGGGATGCTTCTCTGAAATGTTTAGTGGATGCCTGGGAATATTCAGGGGAATCCCTTTTCGAATGCTGAGAAATGTTCCACGTAGCTCTGACCCCACCCCGGTCTGACCTTTACCCTTGCGGGCCCTGCCTCCCTCTGACCGTCAGCTGGCTGACCCCCACCTGCTATCCCCACAGCCATTGCTCTGAATGGTGTGGAGGATGTCCGAACTGTGCTGGAGCACTACGCCCTGGAGGAAGACCCACTGGAGGCTTTCAAGCAGCGGCAAAGCCGGCTGGAGCAGGTGAGTCCTCAGCTTCCCAGCGTGGATGGAGGGTGTCACCGTCAGTTCCCCAGGCTCTTGAAGGCGGAGCCCTGGAGCAGCTTGTCTCCACTCTGGCTGTGTGACCTTGAGCAACTGCCTTCTCTTTCACACCACCCGTCCCAGGGGGCCGTTTAATGAGGGGCGAATTGATTCTGCAGCCTGCGCTGAGCACAGGAGGCAGGAAACGCTAAGCATTTGAGATAGGTCCAGAGGCCTTGATGGTCTGGGGGTCCTCGTATTTTGTGGGGTGGGGGTTTGGATCAGGTCTGGGAAGAGGGATCCTTGGACACTTGGCCCAAGGGTTTGGGCAAGGAGTTCTGATGACCTGTGATCCTCTAATTTTTAAGTGGGGATAAGAATATGAATTGAGTCTGAGAAAGAGATTCCGAGGAGTCTAGGCTGAGGTTGATCGAGTTTGGGGTTGTGTTCCTGGCTAGAGCTCCTGAGTACCCAAAGGAGGAATCCCTGGAGATTTGGGCCTGGGGTCCCTCAGCATCCAGACAGGGGTCTTAGGGCTCAAGACTGGGCACTGGGGGCTTAGGGAGCAACATGTTGTAGTCCAGTGTAGGGCCTGGGTTAGGTTCCCAGGGTTCAGGGGACAGGCCCCCTGGGATTTGAGTCTGGGCTTCTGTGGCTCAAAGCTGGCTTTTGCCAGTGTCTGAACTGGGTCCTTAGGTTCTGGGTGCATCCTGTGTCTGGGCTGGGCAAAGGTTTAAGGAAGGTGGCCCCTGGGCTGACTCTCCCACTCTGTCTGCCCCCAACTCCAGGAGGAACAGCAGCGCCTGGCTGAGCTCTCCAAATCCAGCAAGCAGAACCTCTTCTTTGGCTCCCTTACCAGCCGCTTGTGGCCTCGCTCCAAACAGCCCTGACCTCTGGGCCTCCTCAAACTCAGTGCCTGGGTTCTGGGCCCCAGGCCCAGTGCTCCCAGACCACGGCTTGGCCAACCACATGTCCAATAAAGTTCATCCCAGACGCCACACTGCTGTGTCCGGAGAGTGTCCAGATGGGGGCATCAGGGTGCAGTGTGGGACTCTTCGGGGGTCGTCCCACAGTGGCTGATCGGCTGCTGAGCAGCAAGGGCGCTCTGGGGGGTGATGGTTGGTTTTAACTCTGGCCTGGGAATCCGAAAACCTGTGTAGGGCCCTGCCCTAGCCGTGTCTTCCCATGTGCCACGTGGTCTGTGAAAGTGCATCTCCCTCTTTGGCCCCAGATTCCCTATGGAAAAGAGAAGAGAGGACGGCACTGTGGGTTGAAATACAGGTAGCCGCCAGGCTGCTGTGTAAATGTGTGAAGTGTGGGCGCGTGGGGCTTCGGTGGACCAGAGGCTGCCCCGCCCCATCTCACGAGGGCAGCTGCTGCTCAGCTCTGCCAACCATGGCCCTGTGGGAAGGTGGGCCTAGAGTTGCTTGATCTTCTGGTTTTTCAGTAGAAGCCAGGAAAGGGGTTGTTATATTAAATCTCCCAATTTAAAAATGTTGGCTCCTAACTAAAACAGACTGTAGCAGCACTCTGCAGTGGAGCTTTCCGTGATGTGTACCCCGTGTCATGTATCTCCACTGTCCGGTAGAGCAGCCAGTGGCCTCATGGGGCCATTGAGTACTTGAGATGTGGCAAGGGTAACTGAGGGATGAGATTTTTAATTTTGTTTCATTTTAATTAAATAGCCGCGTGTGACTACTGGCTCCTGCAATGGACAGCACATTTGGGTATTATCTAGGAGTGTTGAGTTCCAGACTGGTTGTTATTGGCCGCGCAGCAGCGCAGCATATGGGATCTTAGTTCCCTGACCAGGGATCAAAGCCTGCTGCAGTGGAAACACGGAGTCTTAACCACTGGACCGCCAGAGAAGTCCCTCCAGACTTTTATAAACCCAAATCCAAGTTTGGATCCAAGCTCTATGCCACGTCCTGACTTGTGTGATCACAAGCAAATGAGCAAGTTACTTCCCCTCTCGGTGCCTCAGTTTCCATGTCTGTGAAATAATAGTCCCTACCTCATAGGCTAGGCTTGAAGGCTCAGTGAGGTCCCCCAGGTAGGCACTCAGATGGCAGCTGTATGCACCTTGGGAGCACCTTTCTGCCTCCCTTGCCTCATCTCTAAAATGGGGGCGATGATAGTACCCATTGTAATAGAGTGGCTGCGAGGAGTAAATGGGACAGCTCATGCGCAGGCTGCATGTATATTCAGTGGGGCTTATTGTTACCAGGCCATGCTGGTTCTTCCCAGACTGAAATGTCCTGTACCATTTTGGCAGTTGCCTGCCCCCCGGCTGTCTCAGCCTCTCCTGCTCTAGCCAGCATTTAGTGCTTGTACCAGTTAGATACTTTTAAAAACCCTTCCCTGGTATTTGTGAAAAGAATTAAAATGTATTTGAAACTGTGTGGGCCAGATTGAACTTGAACTCTAGATTTTTAAGCAAGGCTCACAGATGTCTACAAATAAGTAACATTTGCAGCCCTCCACCCCCACCCTGAGGTGTACCATTTGTAATCCAGGAGAGAGTTTCCTCGATATCCTCAGGATTCCCTAGCTTGTGAGCATCTGCAGGATTGAGGGAGGGCCTGTGTTTCCTTTGCAGGTGGCTTTGAGTGTTGGAAACTCCTAACTGAAAGCAAGGTATTTGGGGAACATGATCCTGGGGAGAGGGTTTGTGGACGGAGGGAGCCACTGCAAGTGAGTGCTCGCCGACCACGGGGTGACCCATGGGACCTTCTGAGAAGCTTTTGAAATGTGACTCAGATCTGTCCATCCACGGGGCATGAAAGGAGGAAGTACGTTTGTCCATTGGCCCGTGGCCCTGGGGGTTAAGGTTAGCACTCTGGGTGGCACATGCTTCAGTGTCCAGTGGGTTCCTCCAAGGCCTCTCCCCGACATTGATGCTGGTTCAGGGATGGTGCTGTCTGTCAGGTCACACCTGCTTAAAGCTGGATGGGAGGAGAAGGTTTGACTTGTGCCAGGTGGCCTCTGAGACGCTGCTTACGTGACATGGCGTAGGATGTTTATATCAAATGCTCGGTGCTAGGGCTGCATTAGGGCGTCATCCAGTGGGCAGGATTGGGCCAGTGTTGAGGCATATCCCAGCAGGGGCTGAATTCCCAGGTTGCACGCCACTTGCAAGCCCTGTGACCCTGGGCAAGGTCTCAAGCATCTCAGTTTACTCATTCATAAGAGGTTAATAATAGTACTTCTCATTTGCTTACTCAACAAATATATCCTAAGTACTGACTGCCAGCCCTCATTTTAGGCACAAGGGTGTACTGGTGAACAAACTAGAGGAAAAGCTCTAGAAAAAAAGGAGCTGATGTTCTCATGGAGGAGACAGAAAGTGGTCAGATATTTCTTGGGGTAAAATAAATGCATACAGGAAAGCATGGTAAGGAGATAGAGTGGTTTGGGAACAGGAGTGCTGTTTTAGATTGAATGGGACAGTCAGAGAAGGCCTCTTGGGAGGGTGTATTTGAGCAGAGACCAGAATGAAGTGAGACAAACCATGGGGATATCTGGGTGTGCCGGGCATGGTCACCCCAGGGCCTTTGCACTTTCTCTGCCCTCTGCCAGGAATGTTTTTTCCCCAGGATCCATATAGCTCACTCCCTCCCCTCCTTCAGTTCTTTGCAGATGTCACCTCAGCATAGCCTTCTGTGGGCTCTAAGGTGGGCACATAAGGAAAAGTCCTAGATAGCCAAAAAGATGCTTGGAAATCCCTTAAAGTACATGTACAGACTTGAGAGAATTCACATGAAACACTATCGTGCCTGGCAGAAACCCTCAATAAACGCTGGCTATTTTTACAATCTTTAAAAATTTTGAGCTATCTCAGACGTGGAAACTGTTACCTCCCCAGTTATTATCCACGGCAGGAATTTGCCTTCTCCCACAGCTTCTAATAACTGTCCAGATCTCATTTGAATAGTTCCTGTAATGGGAGGCTCACTCCTTTACCTACCCCAGTACAGGCCCTAATTTGCCTCCCATTAACTGGGGTCCACAAGGTCTGGCTCTGTGCTTTGGGGCCACAGAACCTGTTTGAGTAGGGGGATGTGGAAGGAGGGCCTTAAATGTCAACCTTAGAATTTCAGAAGCTGGGAGGCACTGGGGAGCCATGGAAGAGTCTATGTAGGAGAGGGACATGGTCAGATTTGTGCTTAGAAAGACCTCATAGGCCAGAGTGGTTGGGGCTGGGATAGAGGAGTCCCCAGGGGCTGTGGGAACTCAGAAGAGGTGCCTGACCCCCTTGGGGGGTGTTAGGGAAGGCCTCCTATAGGAGGTGAAGTCTGGTAACAATTTAAAAAGAAGGAAGTGGAAAGAATATATCAAGTAGAAGAAAAACCTGTGCAAAGGAACCTGGGATGTTCTGCACAATTGACCATGGCCCTCCCCTGTTCAAAACCCTTCCATGACTCCCGTCCTCAGGATTATGACAAAACTGTTTAGATTGAGTTCTTTCATTCATTAAAAATGACTGAGCACTTACTGTATGCCTGGCTCTACTGGGCTGTGCTTTATTGAGCACCTTCTCCAAAAGAAAAATATGTACGTATATAATTGAACCTGTATCTCCCCCTATAATTATTAGCTTCTAAGTGTTAAATTTTTTTCTTCTGGAAAAAAAAAAGTTTACTCCATCTAAAGGGCTTTGCTCAGCACCTGGCAGAGTAAATGATTGGGACCGGAGGGCTGGAACATCTGCTCTAACTGGCTTTCCTTGCGGTGGTCCTGGAATACTAAGGAGCTTCTGGAGGGCGCCGGGTGCCCCCGCCCCCCATTCATCCTGGAGTGAGGGAGCGGGCCCCTGATCTGTGAGGACCGAATTTCCTGCCCATTTGCTGCTCACACCTTCCGGAGGCCAAACGGGCAGCCCAGCTGCGGCCCAAAGGGGGAGGGGCGCGGCCGCCCAGCAGATGGCAGCATTTACATACAGCTGGGAGCCCCCTCTGAGGCGGGGGCTGCTCGCCCTAGCGTCTGGTGCATCCGTGATGCGGGTTTGGGGAGGGTGGCTTTGTTTTGGGGAGGGGAAACACACTCGAGCATGCGCGCGTGCTCACACACACACACACACACACACACACACACACACGGGTCCACAAAGAACACTGGATCGTCATCGTATCCACACAGGGCTACACTCATGGACCTCCCACACCCAGCCTCCTTCACACACAAACCCTCAGCCATTCACAACCTTGCACAGACCTTACCACACACACAAACACACACAGCCACCTAGAGGCACCTGCACAGACCACAAAGTCACAGGTTCCTATGACTACACACAGTGGCCCAGGAGCTAACACATTTTTGTACACCTGAACAGAGAAGCATCTACACAGCCACAGAATCTCAAAAGTCACACAACCATGAAATCATGTACATCTCCATTCTCCCATGCAGGTGTGTGTGTGCGTGTATACATACACACACACACACACACACAGACAGAATCTTAGAATTATTTACAACCTCACAAAGAGGCTTAACCATATACAATTTCAAGCACATGTGGAGCCACACAATCTGACCTAGACACACAATCACAGTCATGTACACCCTCCAGTAGCTCTGGCTCACACACCACACACAGAGTTTTAAAATCATATCCAACCTCACACACAAGCTTAACCCCCCCCACCCCACCCTATCCTCAGCCACACAAATCATGCCCACAACCGCATATAAGATGTACACTCACTGCGTTGCCTGTGGCCACGACACAGTCTCACGGCTGCTCCAGCACGCTCTCCTTCCCCTGCGACCTCCTCCCCTAGGGTCCCCTGGAGCCGGCGGCTGCCCGAAGGGGCGGAGCTGTCCTCTCAGATATAAGGCTCCGGAGCCAGCAGCTGCAGCTCCCAAGACCTCCGGAAGGCCATGGTCTCCCCGCAGATGCCCCAGCTCCTCTCCCCGACGGTGATCCTGGCGCTCTTTTTCCTTCCCCAGGTCGGAGCCCGAGTGGAAAGGGTGGATGGGAGGGTGTGCGACCCGGGGGTCTTGGGGAGGGGGGCGCGGGGCGGATGAGACGTCTGGGTCCCCGTAGTCCCCTCACCCTGTACCCCTTTCCGCCCCAGACACGGCCGGCCGGCGTCTTCGAGCTGCAGATCCACTCTTTTGGGCCGGGATCAGGCCCGGGCGCCCCGCGGTCCCCCTGCAAGGCCGGGGACACCTGCCGCCTCTTCTTCAGGGTTTGCCTGAAGCCAGGGATCTCCGAGGAGGCCGCCGAGTCTCCGTGCACCCTGGGCGCGGCGCTGAGTGCGCGCGGACCGGTCTACACTGCGCAGCCCGGAGCGCCAGCGCCTGACTTGCCGCTGCCAGACGGCCTCATGCGCGTGCCCTTCCGGGACGCCTGGCCGGTGAGACCCAGCCCCGGGGCACGCTCGTGCTGGGGGCCTTACCCAAACCTCGACTGCCATCTGCCCTCCAACTTCCAAGACTCTGCCCCCTGGGGACCCCAAATTCCCAGTAACTCCATCATCTGGAATCTCACATTCTCAGACCCATAAACCCTACCCATAAACCCAAATTTTCTGATTCCGAATTTCCCTCTAGGGAATCCCAGATCACAGCCTTGCATGCCTGGAACCCTGAATTCCCAGAACCCCAAACTCACCTTCTAGAAATCCTCAATTCACAGGACCCTACCCCTGTTCCTTGGGGATCCTTAAACACTGGTATCCTCATCTTTGTCCCCAAATTTCCTTGCACCTAGGGAGACTTTCACACTCTGTCTTGGGGACCCCCAATATCCTCTCACCTTATCTCTTCTCAGACTTTCCAGTTGGGGCCTGTATCCATGACTTTTTCACCTCCAAAATCCTACTTCCCATCCCACAACCCCAAAAGCATAAAGGTGAACAGAATTGTTTTTGAATTCTAGATGCTTATGCTTTTGGGCAAGTGACTTTCCCTTTTCCAGCCTCAGTATCCTCATCTGTAAAATGGGATCATCATGGTACATTACAGTGGTCCCTTTTGAGAGATTCAACCAGGTATCTTGAGTATAGTGCTTACCACATAGTAAGTGCTCAATAAAGAAAGCCAAAACAGTCATTCCTTGCCTGGGCCAGCCTCTGGGAATTGTCCCTTGCCTGTCTGGTCCCTGGAATGGTCATCACTCTTTACCTCTTAAAATCTGGGCTTCATTGAGTACCTACCTGCCCTGACCACTGTCTTCATTCTTCCCTCTCCACCTTCCTCCACCCAACCAGGGCACCTTCTCTCTCATCATTGAAACCTGGAGAGAGGAGTTAGGAGAACAGATTGGAGGTGAGTATCTTCAATTCTGGGATTTCAGTGTAGAGTGTGGGAGAGCCAGGGAGTTGGGGCCCGATGTGAGGTCCAGGAGGGTGACATGGGGCTGTCTGTAGGGTGGGGCATTCATGGGATTGCTGGACCCATGATGTCATCACAGCTCCCGGAGTGTGGTGCTGGGTGTTGACAGCCCCAGGGCTCTTGGTATGTCGACACAGAAATGTCCTGATACCAGGCAAAGCGGGGTGGGGGCAGGGAGAGGCGGGAAGAAGCTCTCTTACTATCTTGGAGTCGAAGCAGCAGCGTTTCACAATCCTGCTCTGTCACCATCTGATTTTGAGAACCCAGGGTACAATATGAGTTACTTTCTGGTTCTTGTAGGCAAAGCTCTGTCACCTTGTCCATACAGAGGGCCTCAGGACCCCTTTGGGACGTTGCAGTTTCACCAGAGAGGTTTCAGGGAGGGATATGGGATGATCTTAACCTTAATTCGAGGGGGAATTTGATGCTATATAAGGCCCAGAGGGGGGGTTCTGTCACCATTTTGGTATAGGAAAATCCTGAGACACAATTTGGGGGTGTTTTTGACCTCACTTCAAAGACCTGTCATTGCCCTTTGGCCATATTAGGGATATCATATGTCCCAGGGTGTTAGGGGTCTCATAGCTACTTTAATATACAAAAATTCTGGGGCAAAATATAGGGGCACTTCGGCTTCTCTGGGAGAACTGTTATCATCATGATGGTCATAGGGTTCGCGTCATCGAAGATCCCAGGGCGCATTAGGGGAGTTTGCAGCCTTGCTAAGTAACTGCCATTCTCAGAACTCAAAAGGGGTGTTTTGGCTTCTTAAGATGGGAAGGGAGAGTGCGAGCCTGCGCGCTCCGTCTCCATCCCGAGACCGCGGCGGGCCGCAGCCTAGCACATCTCCCTTCTCACCTCAGGGCCCGCTTGGAGCCTGCTGGCGCGCGTGGCGGGCCGGCGTCGCCTGGCGGCCGGGAGCCCGTGGGCCTGGGACGTGCAGCGCGCAGGCGCCTGGGAGCTGCGCTTCTCCTACCGCGCGCGCTGCGAGCCGCCGGCCGTTGGGGCCGCGTGCGCGCGCCTCTGCCGCTCGCGCGGCGCCCCCTCGCGGTGTGGCCCGGAACTGCGCCCCTGCCCGCAGATTGAGGACAAATGCGAGGCACCGCGTGAGTCCTGCGTTCAACCCCACCCCATCCCGTCACGGCCCCTCCGGCTCCTTTCACAACCTAGTTACCCTCTTCAGGGAACTGGGGACCCGAGAACCCCTCGCCAGCTTCACTCATGGTCTTCAGCCTGCTCCCATGATCCAGCTACCACTTTCTGGGAAGCTAAGGACCCTAGACTTCTCTCCAGCCCTGCCTGGGCACTCCAGCCCCCTTCCCTCTTCCCAGCACACTTGTCTCCCCAATAAGAACCGCACACCCATTTCCCACCCTTGTACCCCCAGTTCCTCCCCTAATCCATACCCACACCCCTTTCCAGATGCTCGGACCCCAAAGCTGTTCTAATTCTGGGGCCCTGCCTACCCCCACTCAGGAGCTTTGGAAGCTCCTCCCATCCCCCCCAGGGGTTCCACCATCCTCCCTCCCTGTGATTACACTCTAGACCCAACTGCGTTCTAAAGCTTGGGGTCCCCCAACCCACCCTAGATATCCCAATGTCTGAGCCCCACTGAATCCCCTAGGACCCCCAGGCTTATCCAGATCCTCCCAGACCTCCCCTAATCCAAGGCCCTCCCATTTCCCCTGAAAGGCCAAGGGTCCCTCCTCAATCCTCTTCCTTCATTCTCCTCTCTCCAAGCTCAGACCTGGGAATCTCCACTCCATTCTCCTTCCAAGAGCACAGACTCTGGAACTCATTGGTCTGGGTTCAGATCCTAGCTGTGCCACTTCCTAGCTGGGTAAATCACCCTGCTCTCAGGGCCTCAGTTTCCCTGTCTGTAAACTGAGAGTCGCAATACCATCTAGCCCATTGGGTTGACAGTCACAAAGATGAAACAAGTGATGCCCGGAAAGTGCTCAGAAATTTCTCTGATTTCCTATCCTCCCTTCATCAATATTCCTCTTCCCTCTGCCTCTCCTTCCCCCATAGCGGCATGTCGAGCAGGCTGCAGCCCAGAGCACGGCTTCTGTGAGCAGCCCGATGAATGTCGATGCCTGGAGGGCTGGACTGGGCCCCTCTGCACAATCCCTGTCTCCACCAGCAGCTGCCTCAGCCCCAGGGGCCCATCCTCTGCTACCACTGGATGCCTCGTACCCGGGCCTGGGCCCTGTGATGGGAATCCGTGTGCCAACGGAGGCAGCTGTAGTGTCAGTATCACACACACCCCCACCCCCCGATCCTGGGTAATACTTTTCCCAGGGAGTCCCCTGTCCGGGGCTCCATGAGACAACAGCCTTGCGGGGGGGGGGGGGCGGCTGGGACAGCTATCAGGGAGGGCTTCCTGGAGGTGTCCAGCCTGCATCTGGGGCCTTGAAGTAGGATGACATGTTGGGGAGAGCAGCCCCAGTGGGTGGCACCTAAAGGTGTAGATGTGGGAATGATGAGGGATCCTATCGGGCCACAAACTGCCCTGCCTATGGGGTAGAGAACAAGTCAGAGCTCAAGGTAGGGGTGGTGGGGCCGAGTGGGTTGAGGATTAGGGAAGGGCGGGCATCAGAGAAGGCTTCTGAAGATGGACCCGGGCTGGGGCTTCTGAAGTAAGCCCCATTTGGCAGACAGGAGGCGACTGGAGAAGCTAGACCGGACGAGTGGCCTGGGGGAAGCGAAGGTGTGGTGGTGGGAGTGAGCCTGGGATGAAGCAGAGCCTGGTGTGGGCCACCTGGACACTGCCACCACGGGACAGTGAGAAACACTCAGCGTTCAAGTTAGGGGGAGGGCCTGAGAAGGGGAGATCCAGGGAAGGCTCCATGGAGGAGGTGGGCTTAGAGCTGAGACCTGGAATTAGGCCTGGGCCATGAGGACAGCATCGGGGAGGGCAAACAAGGCGGGCAGCATTTGGCAGCAAAGGTGTAGAGGTGGGAACGGGATCTCTCCGGGCCTCCAGAGCCTCCCCTCTGTGGGGTTGGATGTGCAGACCCAGAAACATGGAACAGAGAGTTTGTCTCGGCCTCAGGGACTTCCTCGGTGAGGCCCCTACACCCTAGGAGGTGGGACTAGACCAGGAGCAGCCCCCCAGTGGTCAAGACTGAGGAAGGGGGGACTTCCCTGGCAGTCCAGTGGTTAAGACTCCATGCTTTCACCGCAGGAGGCATGGGTTCAATCTCTGGTCAGGGAACTAAAATCCCTCATGCCGCACTGGGCGGCCAAAAAAAAAGAAAAAAGACTAAGGACAGGGATGGGATTTCTAAGGAGATGCTGATCCAAAGTCCTCTTGCCTGTGCTCAGGAGACCCCGGGGTCCTTCGAATGCACCTGTCCCCGTGGGTTCTACGGGTTGCGGTGTGAGGTGAGCGGGGTGACATGTGCGGATGGACCTTGCTTCAATGGCGGCTTGTGTGTGGGAGGTGCGGACCCCGACTCTGCCTACATCTGCCGTTGCCCGCCTGGTTTCCAAGGCTCCAATTGTGAGAAGAGGGTAGACCGGTGCAGCCTGCAGCCATGCCGGAATGGTGAGGTGGGGAGCACAGAGCGGTGAGGGTGGGGAGTGGGGGTCCCTGCATGGTCAGTGGGCAAGAGCAGGGCTTGGCTCACACAGTCCCGGGTGGGGATCCTGACTTTGCCTCCTCTCGGTCTGCGGCTGGGCTCCCCTCTGCCCAGCCTCAGTTTGTTCTTCTGTAAAATGGGCGAGGTGACATTCCTATCTCATAAGTATTTATTGAGCATCTACTGTGTGCCAGGCCCTGTTCCGGGGATACAGTAGGGAATGAGATGAAAACCCCCACCCTCACAGAGCTGATGGAGCAGAGAGACAATAAAGAAGATCAATGAGTAAATATAGGAGGTTTTGTGGTGATAAAAACTAAGAATAGGGAATCCCCTGGTGGTTAGGACTCTGTGGTTCCACTGCAGGGGGCATGGGTTCAATCCCTGGTCGGGGAGCTAAGATCCCAAAAGCCGTGAGGTGCCGCCAAAAATAAAACAAACAAACAAAAAAAATGAAAAAAAAAAAAAGCCAGAAGGGGGATGAGAAGTAGTGTGTATGGGGTGGCAGGTTGACATTTTAGCTAGAGTGGGTAAGGAAGACCATGCTGCAGGTAGGGAGGCAGCCGTGGGGGGATATGAGGGAAGAGTATGTTCCAGGCAGAGGGATGAACAAGTGCAAAGACCCTGAGGTAGGAATATGCCTGGTGTGTTCAGCATCGCAGGGAAGCCAGTGTGGTTGGAGCAGAGGGAGTGAGGGTAGGCTGGTGAGAGATGAGGTCAGGGAGGTGACTGGGACAGATCCTGTAGGGCTTCATGGGTTATGGGGAGGATTCTGGTGTTACCCTGAGATGGAGCCAGAGGAGGGTTGGGATGGAGGAAGAATCGGATGGCTTTCTGGAGGAGGGGACACCTGAGCACAGACCTGGAGGATGAGCTCGAGAAGAGAACAGGTGAAAAGAATGAGAGAAAAGGAGGAAGGGAAAAGGGAGAAGAAGGCACGGGCAAAGGCCAGGTGGTTCAAACCCGTCGTTCCAGAACTGTTGAAACTATTTCAGTACGGTTAAAGCCGAGAGAAAAAGAGAAAGAGACCCAGAGAATCAAAGAGGTGTGAGGCCGAGTTAATCCAAGACTTCACCGGGGGAAAAGAGGCGGGTCGGTTTTACAGGCAAACTCCCAGAGGCTGGCCCTAGAGTTAGACGGTAGAGGGGCGCCCAGAGAAAAAATGAGGGCGGGGATCACCGAGCTGAGAAGAAATCGCGGGCAGGCTTCGAGCGGCGGGCCTGGGGGACTCCCCTCAATCGAGCCGCGCCCCTGACGCCCTCTTCCCCACAGGCGGGCTCTGCCTGGATCTGGGCCACGCCCTGCGCTGCCGCTGCCGCGCGGGCTTCGCGGGGCCACGCTGCGAACACGACCTGGATGACTGCGCCAGCCGCGCCTGCGCCAACGGCGGCACCTGCCTGGAGGGCGGCGGCGCGCGCCGCTGCTCCTGCGCGCTGGGCTTCGGTGGCCGCGACTGCCGCGAGCGCGCCGACCCATGCGCCGCGCGCCCCTGCGCCCACGGCGGGCGCTGCTACGCGCATTTCTCCGGTCTCGTCTGCGCCTGCGCGCCCGGCTACATGGGCGCGCGATGCGAGTTCCCGGTTCACCCCGACGGCGCAGGCGCGTTGCCCGTGGCTCCGCCGGGTCTGAGGTCCGGGGACCCGCAGCGTTTCCTTTTGCCACCGGCTTTAGGACTGCTGGTGGCCGCAGGCTTGGCCGGCTCTGCGCTCTTGCTGGTCCACGTGCGACGCCGTGGCCCTGGCCGGGATACTGGATCTCGCTTGCTGGCGGGGACACCGGAGCCATCGGTCCACGCGCTCCCTGATGCACTCAACAACATGAGGACGCGGGAAGGTGCCGGGGATGGCCCGAGGTGAGGGGCTTGGCCGCAGACGTAAGCCTTGTCCCTCTCGGCTTCTTGCATCAATCTCCGTAGTGCAATTGGCCTGATTCCTTGATGGGCCTTCCTTGATTGGTCCCTTTCTCTTATCCCAGCTCCAACCTTTTTCTGGTTGGGTCGTTTCACAATTCCTCTGGTTGGCTTTGGGTTCCCTTCCTTGGTGGGTGGGAAAACAAGATATGAGAATTTAATGTGTCTGGATCTTACTCTTTTCCTCCCGCAGCCCGTCCTCAGATTGGAATCGCCCTGAAGATGGAGACGCTCGTTCGGTTTACGTCATATCTGCTCCTTGTATCTATGCTCGGGAGGTAGTTACCCACCTTTCCCCACCCTGCGCACGTTGGGCATGTTGGGCAGAGGCAGCTCCTGCTTTTCCTGTAGCTCTCCTTTATCTGTAAAATGAAGAGGGTAGTGTCTCTGGAAGGTCCTCTGCCCATTTTTCAGTTTTGACTTAATTTAGTTCTATCTTGCATGCCTTTTGCTATCGTTTTGAGCTACTTGGCATCTTCTCTTTGGATGACCTTTGGGCCTCAAGAGGTCACAGTGGGGAGCCTCAGCCAGAGCTTCTCCACTGATTTCCACTCACTGGGGAGAGGGAGGGGAGGTGGAGGGGCAGACCTTTCTAATGCTTCCTACTTTGTTTCTAGGCCTGAGCTGCCCCTTCTCCATCAGCACCTGGGGACAGAACATGGATATTTTTGTATTCTCTGCTTCAGACACTTTGGAGTTCAAGCTGGAAGAGGTGAAGGGGAGGGTTTTACCATTGGACGTTGTACATAATGGTTATTTATATCCTATCTTTTTCTTTCCCCATCTCTCCAGAGACATCTATAAAGGCTCTTAGTTTGATCAGCTTTGACTCATCAAGTTGTGTGCTTTGTATGTGGTTTTGGGGCTGAGGGGAGAGATTTTGTCTCCTGAGAAGAATAATAGGACTCTACTGCAGGGGTCAGAAACAACTCAAAGTAGTTTAAATAAACAAGAGAATTTATTAGTTTATAAAAGTGAAAATCCTGTGGCAGGTGTAGCTTTAGCAGGGCTGGATTCAGGGGCTCAGTGTTTTCCTCCAGTTGTCTCTAGGATGACTTCATATGTAGACAGGCTTTCATTGGCCCTGGCTTGTCACATGGCCTTGCTCAAACTAGGGGCCAGGCAGTATGGCTTATTTTGATTGGCCAGGCTTGGCCGTCTGTCTAGTGCGTGGCAGGGATTAAGGTCAGCCTGTCCAAACCACATGGAATATGTGGGCAAAGGAGTGTCCCTTTCTGTATCAAAAATCAGCATTTGTTACTAGATATAAGTACTGTACCTGGCAGGCAAACGGACAGAACCAGTCAGTGAGAGCAGAAAGTAACTATTTTACAGGGGAATGGGAGGCTCAGAGAGTGGAGTAACCGCTGCAGCTCCTTCCTGATGAGATGGAACAAATCTAGGTAAGATCTAGCAGAGAGGGGTAAGCTTCCTAAATTTGGGGACTATCCTAAGACAGTTCATCACACATCTAATACTGCTTCTACCACTGAAAATATAAAAAGCCTGCATCAGCCAATTTCTGCCAATCATCCTTCCCCATATTTTCTAGTGGGGAGTAGGCTGGAACAGTGCCCAAGCACTTGTGGAAATGAGCAAAATCATAGGAACTGAAGATGAGAGAACAGAGAAAAGTAACAAATGGAATATAGCAACAAATGAACAAATGAAGGAGTCCTTTTATTAGAACATCAGCCAAGGGATCCACATATTTTAATTCAGTCAACAATACCATATATTGAATAAATACTTATACATACAAATTCTCCTTTCAAGTTTCGCTATATTGAATTTCTGTGTCATGAGATTTAACTGTACCATTAAGGAATATGGACATTGAAACAAAAGTGTACTATCAAATGATATTTAAATTGAGATTAAAGGCAGACATCAACACCAGCCCATTGTTCCTTCAAAGACAACACGATATTCAGAGGCCGAGTCTTTGCTGCCTTGAACAAATTGTACCACCTGCCGAGAGAGCAGAACTCAATTTAAAAGCAAAGATGGGAAACTGTGTTACATTCATCACGTATTTTTTAAAAAATTTATTTATTTTATGTATTTATTTTTAGCTGCGTTGGGTCCTCGTTGCTGCGTGTGGGCTTTCTCTACTTGCGGTGAGCGTGGGCTACTCTTCATTGCGGTGCACGGGCTTCTCATTGAGGTGGCTTGTCTCGTTACAGAGCAGGGCTGTAGGTGCGCGGGCTTCAGTAGTTGCGGCATGTGGGCTCAGTAATTGTGGCTCACAGGCTCTAGAGCGCAGGCTCAGTAGCAGTGGTGCATGGGCTTAGTCGCTCTGCGGCATGTGGGATCTTCCCGGACCAGGGGTCGAACTCGTGTTCCCTGCATTGGCAGGTGGATTCTTAACCACTGCGCCACCAGGGAAGTCCCTTCATCGTGTATTTTTGATCAGTGACTGCATGCAAGCTGAAGGCAGGCAGCTGAATCCCATGGATTCCCCCCTTTGATGCACTTCTGGTGTCAAGGATGCCTCACCTATCTCAGAGTCTTGGCACCATCACTGTACATGTCGGTGAGTCATCACAGGAACAGTACTGGCTGGATTATCAAAGAGTGATGACCAGAGTCCTCTGATTCACCACCACAAGGGAAGAGTCCCACACCCAAGTCTGGAGGCCTTTTAAAGTGCAGGCTCTGTTCTATCGCTTTGTCTCATAGGCTGCTGCAGGCTCAGCCTAAGGTCGTAGCCTCTGGGGCAAGGAAGACTATCTCAGATGATCAGAGCTTGCAGGGAAGAGAAAGTTATTCTCTGGTCCAAATCCTTCAGTTTAAAGGTGAAAGGAAGCAGGGCCCCAGAGGAGTAAGGTGGAAGGCATTGCACACCAAGGAGAAACTTGTCATTTTTTTTTCTCTTTTGACAGAGCTTTAAATCTTTAAATCAGGCATACACTTATTGCATTTAGCACAATGGCAGTAGCAAATAAAGCAACCTAAATGATCACTCCAAAAAAACACAAACCAAGACAAAAAACCAAAAAGCCTACAAATGCACAGAAATCAGACTGCTTTGGTTCAGACCTGGTTCTGCCATGTATTCAGACAAGTCACTTTACCTCTCGGTGCCTTAATTTCCTTATCTGTAAAATGAAACTAGTAGTAGAATCTGCTTCACAAGTTTGTGAGTATTAAATGAGTTAATAAGTACAAAGCATTTTACAACAGAGGATGGCATGCAATAGATGCTCAGTGAATATTACTTCTCAATATGCTATAAGAGGAAAGCCCATTTGAAGTTCATTTCACAGAGGGGCAAAGTGAAGCCCAGAGAGGGGGAGACGCTTGCCTAGAATCGCACAGAAAATTCAGTGTCTTTCTTGATCTTCCTGGTTTCGGGGACCCAGGCCCAAGGTTTAGCACAGGAGGGGCTCTCAGGGGTTGGGAAGCACAGTGGACTTCTGTTTGAAACCCTTCCATTAATCTGAATAAGGTCTGTACCTGACCTAATAGTATTGGACTGGACTTCCCTGGTGGTCCAGCTTAAGAATCCACTTGTCAGTGCAGGGGACATGGGTTTGATCCCTGGTCCGAGAAGATCCCACATGCCTTAGGGCAACTAAGCCTGTGTGCCACAACTACTGAGCCACACGCCGCAACTAGAGAAAGCCCGCGCGCAGCAATGAAGACCCAGCACAGCCAAAAATAAATAAATAAATTGAGAAGTTAAAAAATATGTTTATTAATTGATTATAAAATAAAATCTGCATTTTCAAGGAGAAAAGTCCTTTCCAGAGGTTTAGCAGATATGCTCTTAAATCTGATTGGCCATACTGGGGTCAAATGTCCATCTCAGGCCAATCAGTCCCTAGCAAATAGGAATGGATTGCCAAGCTCAGAGCAGCAATGCTCAAATTGTTTGGTCTCAGGCCCACCTACACTTGTAAAAGTTATTGATCGTCCCAAACAGCTTTTGTTTATGTGTATTCATCTACTGTTATTCATATCTTAGGAATTAAAACTGAGAAATCCTAAAACCAATTTAAAACAATAAGCCCATTACATGTTAACATAAATAATATTTTTTATGAAAATATAATCATTTCCCCAAAAAAATAATTCAGTGAGAAAAGTGACATTGTTTTACATTTTTTGCAAATCTTGGAGCATTTAGTCCCTTTATATTTAAGGTAATTAATTAATTATTTTTATTTTATTGCCGTACGCGGGCCTCTCACTGTTGTGGCCTCTCCCGTTGCGGAGCACAGGCTCCGGATGCACAGGCTCAGCGGCCATGGCTCACGGGCCCAGCCGCTCCGCGGCATGTGGGATCTTCCTGGACCGGGGCACGAACCCGTGTCCCCTGCATCGGCAGGCGGACTCTCAACCACTGCGCCACCAGGGAAGCACTACTTTTTTTTTTTTTTTAATATGTAATTAATTAATTAATTTTTGGCTGCACTGGGTCTTCACCGCTGCACGCGGGCTTTCTCTAGCTGCGGCGAGCGGGGGCTACTCTTCGTTGTGGTGCACGGGCTCTAGGCGCGCAGGCTTCAGTAGTTGTGGCGCACGGGCTTAGTTGCTCCGCGGCATGCGGGACCCTCCCAGACCAGGGCTGGAACCCGTGTCCCCTGCACCGGCAGGCGGATTCCCAACCACTGTGCCACCAGGGAAGTCCCACAATTACTGTTTTTTGACATCATATTTTACATCTAATTGTTTTGTGTATGCCTTAACTGCTTATTGTGGATACAGATTGTGCATACAGATTGTGGATACAGATTTTACTACTTTTGTCTTTTAACCTCCCTACTAGCTTTGTGTGTGGATGATTTCCCACCTTTGCTGTATGTTTGACTTCGCCAGTGAGCCTTTTCTTTCCGTAGTATTCTTTTTTCTAGTTGTGGCCTTTTTTTTTTTTCGCGTAGAGAAGTTCCTTTAACATTTGTTGTGAAGCTGGTTTGATGGTGCTGAATTCTTTTAGCTTTTGCCTGTCTGTAAAGCTTTTAATTTCTCCATCAAATCTGAATGTGAGCCTTGCTAGGTTTCCTCATTTAAAAAATCTTATTTCTCTTTCCTCTTCTACTTGTATCACAGAGTTCTATCTTCAAGCTTGCTAATTCTCTTTTCCATATAGTGTGCTCTATTTCCAATGCTTTCTAATGCATTCTTCATCTCGTTTATTTTGCTCTTCCGCTCCAGAATTTCTGTTTGATTCTTCTTTAGAGTTTCAATCTCTTTGGTAAAGTATTTCTTCTGTACATTAATTTTATTCCCGAGCTCATTGAACTACCTTTCTGAGTTTTCTTGTAGCTCCTTGAGTTTCTTCATAGAGCTATTTTAAATTCTCCATCAGTGAGATCTCAGTAGTCTGCGACTTTAAGTTTGGTTTCTGGAGAATTGTCATTTCCTTTCGTGTTACAGTGTTACCGTGGTTCTTCATGGTGCTTGATGAGTTGCTCCTCTGCCCATGCATCTGAAGTAGGGGACACCTTTCTGCTTGATGCTAACGATTTAACAAGTTAGAAACTGAGGCGTTTCAGGGAGTTCCCTGGCGGTGCAATGGTTAGCACTCGGCGCTTTCACTTCCATAGCCCCGGTTCAGTCCCTGGTGGGGGAACTAAGATCCGGCAAGCCAAGGGCCACGGCCAAAAAGAAAGAGAAAAAGAGAGAAAAAAAAAAAAAAAAAAAAAAATGAGGCGTTTCTTCTGTTTTCCAGTAGGTGGAGATATGGCACAAGGTTTGGGTTTCTCTTCCCTGCGCTGCCTCCGGTTATGTTTGAGAGTCTGCATTTTCCACACTCCACTACCTTTATCGTTGCTTCAAGCCCTCTTTATTGCTCCTTGTGCCTCCGTGGTCATTGGTGCCTTGTTTCCTGCTGGAAACACCAGTAGGTGTTTCCGCCTGGGGCTCGGAGATGATGTGCTCTTCTCTTACATTCGGGATCCCCACCCCTTGCAGACTCCGCCCCTGGGGGAGGGCGATGGTGGCGGGCGAATGGTGCTGCACCTGGCGCCTCTGCCAGTATTGTAAGGTTTGCCGGCTCCACCGCTGCGAGTGGGTGGCCAGGGGTCAGAACTGTGGATGCCTCAGCAGCTGGAGGGATGGGATCTCAGGCTCCACTGCTACCGGTGACTGTGGGCACCGCTGCCGCTGGGAGGTTAGAGTCGTGTGTGCCGCTTCCTCTGCTATTGTTACTGGCTCTCTGGGACTGCGGCCTCAGCTGCCATGGCAGGAGAGCTGGGTTTGCAGGAACCACCTCCCTGTTCCCTCAGTTCCGCCTCCTCTGTGTGTCCCTGTACATCCCGCTGTAGCTGTTCAGATGTGTGAATTCTCTGGACACATGGTGTTTGTGTTGTGGATGTTTTAGCGGTTGTAGATTGAAGAGACAGTTTTTCATCTGCCATGTTGCTGACATCATTCTTCTGAAACAGTTATTTTTCATAAAACTGTTAACATGTAACTTTTTTTTTTGGGTGTCTGTGCCTTACAGGCCTGTGGGATTTTAGTTCCCTGACCAGGGATCAAACCCGGGCCCTCGGCAGTGAGAGCTTGGAGTCCTAACCACTAGACCGCCAGGGACATCCCTAATGATTTTTAAAAATATTAAAAAATGAAGGGCTTCCCTGGTGGCGCAGTGGTTAAGAATCTGCCTGTCAATGCAGGGGACACGGGTTTGAGCCCTGGTCGGGGCTCCACATGCCGCGGAGCAACTAAGCCCATGCATCACAACTACTGAGCCTGCGCTCTAGAGCCTACGATCCACAACTACTGAAGCCCGCGCACCTAGAGCCTGTGCTCTGCAACAAGAGAAGCCACCGCAGTGAGAAGTCCGAGCACCGCAACTAAGAGTAGCCCCCGCTCCCCACAGCTAGGGAAAAGCCCGCGCACAGCAATGAGGACCCAATGCAGCCAAAAATAAATTAATTAAAAAAAAAAAAAAAAGAAAAGAAAGGACATGAAGTCATCACTTGTCTTACTTGTAGGCTTTGGATAATTTTTCATAATGTAACTGTCGATATTGTTAACATTACCCCCATTTTACAGATGAAAGACTGATCCAGAGAAGTAGAGTAATTCACCTTAGAGCTCACTGCTGGTCAGAAGTGGAATAGGGATTTGAACCTTGACAGTCCAGCTCCAGTATTCGAGTATCTCATTGGCCCAGCCTAGTTGAAGTGCCACCGTTGATCAAATCAACTACAGTTGGAGGGGAAGTGAAGTCACAAAGGTCAAATAGCATTAAGAGGGTGGGGTGAGATTCCTAGAGAAAGGAGGACGTAGTGGGTAGCCATCTCAAGAAGTGTCTTCTAGAGTCAGAGTGGAGTCCTGGGAAAAAATTTTCTGGTCAGCACTCCAGTTCATTTCTAAAGGTGGTCCATTTTGGCAATCACTGATGAATTGATTATTAGTATGAGTTTTGGAGGCAAGAAAGCTGGGTTTGAGCCCTAATTCTACTGCTTCTTAGCTGTGTGAACTTGGGTAAGTGTGATGATAAATTCTGTGTCCACTTGGCTAGACTATGATGACCAGCTGTTTGGTCAAACACTAGTCTAAGATGTTGCTGTAAAGATATTTCCTAGAAGTGATTAAGATTTATCAACAGTTGGCTCTAAATAAAGCAGACTTGCCTCATCTAATCACTTGAAGGTATGTATATATATATATACACATATATATATATGTGTATATATATATATATATATATATATATATATATATATTTTTTTTTGGCCGTGCAGAGCCAAAAAGATCTTGTGGGATCTTAGTTCCGTAAGAGCAAAAACTAAAGTTTCCTGAAAAAGTGGAATTCTCCTCTAGATTGCAACATAGATATTCTCCCTGAATTTCCAGCCTTCACATTCAGGACCACAACATTAACTTTACCTAAATCTCCAGGCTGCTGGCCTGCCCCACAGATTTTGCACTTGCCAGCCTCCACAATCCTGTGAATGAATTCCTTAAGATCTCTTTCTCTCTCTGTATATACAATATATATGTATACATATACAATATACATTACACACACACACACACACACACACAGAAAGACACACACACACACACACACACAGAAAGAAGCCCATGTGCCTAGATCATGGCTTTCCTATTGGTTCTATTTCTCAGAAGAACCCTGACTGATACAGCTAGTAAGCCTCAGTTTTCTCATCTATAAAATGGATATGCTAATACTCTTTACCTCACACCATGGTGAGAATTCTGTGAGATGCCATAAATAAAGCACCGAGATCTGTGCCTGGATCACCATAAACTCTCAACCAATGGCGATGGTGGTTATATCATCTGTGGTGACCGGTTTCCAAAGATGGCTCCCCATAAACCGCAGTGCTCAGGATTCACTTCCTTGGGTATTGCCTCTCCTCCCTGAAATGGGCTGGGCCTGTGTAACCCACAGAATGAGGCGGATGTGTGCTAGCTCTGGGCCTGAGTCTGAAGGCCCGGCAGCTTCCCACCTTTGCACTTTTGGAAGCCCTGAGGCGGCCACATAAGAAATCTGGCTACACTATTGGAGAGCAAGGTGGAGAGGAAGAGGATTTGAAACTGCATACAGGGAGAGGCCCAGCCTTCCAGCCTTTTCCCACCAATATGACAGGCACGTGAGTGACCCGTCCAGGACATTCCAGCCCAGCTGAGCTCCTGGCCACCATCACGTGGAGCAGAACTGCTGAGCTGATTTCGGTCAACCTACAGAAGAGTGAGCAGTGATAAAATGGTTGTTGCTTAAAGCCATTAAGTTTTAGGGTGGTTAGTTACACAGCAAGAGATAACTGGAACATCAGTATTAGGGGACAGAGACTAATTTCCCCCAGAATTCGTAAAGAGAGGCCAGTATTGGTTTGGAAGAACCATCATGTTAATTTGATTGGACTTTGTCCCTAATTCCCAGAAGGTAACCAAATTCCAAATTCCAAATCTTTGGAATTTCCAGCGATAGCGTTACCGAATGCAAGTCTGTGTGCCCGACGCACAGTGAGGCCAAACGATACCAAAACGTCCGAGTTTGGAGCAGAGAAAGGTTTATCGCAGGGCCATGCAAGGAGATGGGTGGTTCATGCCTGAAAAACCCTAAACTCCCTGAAAGCTTTCAGCAAAGCCCTTTTATAGCAATGGTGAGGGAGGGGCGTGGTCAGTTGTAAATTTCTTGGTGTCAGATCCTTTGTCCTTGAGGTCAGGTCACGGTCAGGTAATGACGTTCCTGTAAATCTCCACCCAACAAATGTTATTCTCTGTTCTGACAAGAAAGGGCAAGGTCCTAAGGCTCAACTTTCACCCTCCGAGGTCCAGGTCCTGGCTAAGAGGAGGGGGTCCCTGCGGGGGCCAGTTACCCTGCCCAGGAGCGTTCGTCCGGCACCCAGTCTGGGTCCTCCCGGCTGAAGAGGCAGATCCCAGCTGGCAGTGCCCTCAGGACCAGGTCCCCAGACCCTGCACAGCTGTCATCACTGAGGGAGCCAGACGCCTAGGACCCAGCCGGCCCTCAGGCTCCTCAGGCCGCCCAAACGGCGGGGGCCAGGTCCCGCAAACTGCGTCCCACGCAGACTGCCGCTGCCATTAGGTCGCGAGGTTCACCGCAGCCTCAAGGCCTGGGCCCGGCCAGTGGGGGGCCTTGGCGAGGGCTCTGGAGCCCTGCAGGACACAGCCCCCAGCCTATCCCCAGCCCCCCAGCTCACCTGCTGGCCCAAGGCCAGAGTGCCTGGAGGGCACCCGGGAGAAGGCCGGGATCCGCCTCTTACCTCACTTTTCCCCAGAGAACCACCAACCGCCTGACTGGCAGAAGGGGCCCTCTAACCGGCCAGGCTAGCGGTCTCGCTCTAAAGGTCCCGCATTAGCGGTCTCCCGGTAACGGTTGCCTGGTAACTGTAGCGCCAGAGGCAGCTATGCGAAGGACCTGTTCGTTACAGAGCAACGGTTGCCCGGTAACTGTCGCGCAGTAACGGCCGCCCCATCCCCATTACAATAGGAGTGTCTTTGTTACTGGTGTGTGGGGGGAACCCCTTGGGCCATCCCTGGGAGTCTTAGAGGGTTTAAGCCTCGCGATTTCGGCCTAATTTCAGGGCTCGTTGAGCGTCCCTGGTTGGTAAATGCTCTGCACGTGCCGGAGGATGATGCATCCCTGAGGATGGCAGTAATATCATGTTTGGGACTCTCCCAGACTTGGTCCTACTCGTCTTTCCCTTTAACTGGTTATGATTTGTATCCTTTGCTATCATGAAATTGTAACCATAACTGTAATGCTTTCTTGAGTTCTGTGAGTCTTTTTTTTAGCAAATTATTGAAACTGCATGGGAACTGGGAATCCTCAAACTTGTAGCCTGCTGGTCAGACGTGGGAGTGGCCTGGGGACCCCTGAACTTAGAGCTATGGTGTCTGTAACAGAGGACTGTGTCCCTGACCTGGGGAGTTTGGCTAAACTCTGGGGAAGAAGCCACTGTACGTGCTGACACTGCAGCTGAAACTGTTCAAGCAAGAGAAGTGGCTCCTTAAAATGCTTTGAGAGACAAGAAGAGGACTTGATTTTGCTCCTGAGATGAAAGGTGAAGAGGAGGGAAGGGGAGAAGTTGAAAGGAACCAGCCAGGTGGGGAGGCTTGTCCTTCAAGGGATGACCCCAGCCCTGCGACCCACCAGATTTTCACTCAAGTCTACCAAAGTGAAGGGGTCGGTCGTGTGAGTGGATTTGATTGGAAACGTATGAAGGAACTGTCAGGGAGGGGGAAATTTTCCCTTGGACCCATCTTGAGGTCTTGTGGCTGGACTAATAATAAAATTGACACAAGACAGATTAACAGGAGAAAAAGAAACAAAATTTAGTTCATGCGCATGGAGGTCTCATAGAAATGGGATCTAAGAAGTGGCCAAGGGAATTCCCTGGCGGTCCAGTGGTTAGGACTTGGCGCTTTCACTGCCGGGCCCAGGTTCGATCCCTGGTCGGGGAACCAAGATCCTGCAAGTCACTTGGCGAGGCAAAAAAAAAAAAAAGGATTATATCTCATTTGTAAATAAGGATCATTTGAAGAATGCAATCATGGTGGTGGATATAAAAATAACACCTTCATGGATTATGAAAAGGCCTTTGACAAAATTCTGTAACCACTCTAGATAAAACACACACATATACAAATAGTGAGAGATGGATATGTGAAGAATTTCTACAAAATTAGGACAAGTTAATGATGCTTCACTATCATTCATATTATTTTACATTAGAAAGAAGGTACCAATAAAGTACCTTCTGTCTAATGTATAAATAAAGAGAAAGAAGTCAGAAGTATAAACATTATAAAAGAGGCAATACTGTCACTATTTGCATATGACTTGTTCCCCAATCTAGGAGATTCAAATGAAAAACTACTGTAAAACAGTAAGAGAATTCAGTATGTTAACAGGCTATCAAATAAATATGCAGAAATGAATTATTTTCAAATACATAGGCAAGCTTTTAGAAAATATAACAGCGATAATCCTCATTTACTATAGAAAAAACATAAAAGATAAAATGTCTAGGAATAAATGATTAGACCTGTAAAAGACCTACTTTAGGAACACTAATTTAAGGACAAACATTAATACTCTTCTGAAGGATACAAAGGAAGCCTTTAAAAAGTGGAAAAATAATTTAGATATCTTAGCGATGGCAGTTATCTTCGATTTATTAAATATAATGTGATTCTAATAAAGAACTTTGAAATAAGGTAAGCTGACTTTGAGGTTGACGTAGTAATATAAATAAAGATAGCCAGAACACTCTGAAAATGAAGTATAATGAGAGGTTTTAGCATTATTACCTGTAAAACTAGTTAGAAAACTTTAAAAAGTTTAGTATATGATGAAGAGGCATCTTTAAACAAAGTTAGTGGGGAAAAGATGGGCTAGTTAGTATCTGGTGTTGCGGCAGCCAGGTAGCCACCTAAAAAAGAAAATTTGGATCCTTACCTCATATTGTACATCGGGATAAATTCCGAATGGTTCAAAAATTCAAATATGAACAATAAAACCACACACATACATACACATGCACACACACCGAGAAAACCTCGAGTTTCAAAATCTTGCAGGTTTTTTCTCTTTTTTTTTTTTTTTGGCCACGCTGCACGGCTTGCAGAATCTCAGTTCCCCGACCAGTGATCAAACCCGTGACCCGGCAGTGAAAGCACTGAGTCCTAATCACTGGACCACCGGAGAATTCCCCAAATCTTGCAGGTTTAAAAGATAAAAGGAAACAAGAGCAAAAATCTCCATGCCAAAAGGCTTTCAGGAAAACCAAAGACAAATGACAACCTAGGAAAAACTACCCAGAACTCACATTACAAGCTATTATCATAGCTCATCTCACTATTTCATTAATAGTTAACAGAGTCAATAAAGAAAGGACCAAATTATTCAGGAAAGAAATGGAGAAAAGATTTTGAATAGATAGTTCATGGAAAAGGGAATATGTATGACTCAAATGAAAAGATATTTAACTTCCCTCATAATGAGAGAAAAGCAAATTAAAACTGATATACCATTTTCCAACTATATAGACTGGCAAAATCCAGACACTTGATGACTTATTGTGCTGGTGAGGCTGCAGGGGAAATGTCCATGTTCAGCAGTTGCTGGTGGCAGTGTGAAGAGGTACAACATGAATGGAAGGCAACTTAGTAATATCTCTAAACTTTCACATGAGTGCATTCACCTCAGAATTCTCACCTCTGGAAAGTCGTACTAAGATATTATACATAACAAGGAATCTAAGAAGCTGCTGATTATAATATGCACCATTATTTTTATGAAAATGCTGTATTACACCATCAAATGTAAGACACACCCCAATTTCAGAGACGTCAATATATGAAAAGTGCATTTAGAATCAGAGCAATACTGTATTTGTGCCCATGCCATGGGATATACAGACAAGATTAACTATTATAGCAACTTTTTTGGCCAATAGAAAATGATGGGAAAAAACCTAAATGCCCATCAGTATGTTCCTGGTTAAGTAAATTACAACATAACCACAGAATGGAATAAAATGCAGCTCTAAAAAAGAATGAGGAAATGTAGTGGTTTGGAAGGATCTTTAAGATAAGTTCTTACTGAAAATGCAATGCATAAATCAATAAATATAATTTGCCAACTTTTGTGAAGAAATGAAAAAAAAAAAAAACCCACCCAGATTTGTATTTGCTTGTGTATACATAGGGAAACTGAAAAGACAGAAGAGGTATTGTGGTTACAGATGGGAATTGTGGTAGGTACTGGGTGGGCGGGGGGAAAGGGATAGAAGACTTTTCATTGCACACTTTATATTTTGGGGGCTTATAAATAGATTATTTACCAAAAAAGTATTAAAAATTGAATGAAAGAAAAAATCCAGAAATTTCCGATAGTCTTGAATACATAATTTATCATGTAATATATACAGTATTTACTTTGCCTTTCATTTGAAATGCCTCAGAAAACACAAAATCAATCTTACACTATGGGCTCTATTGGCAGTTTTTCTTCATCAAGTCTCAATTATATAAAACCATTCTTCACTTTAGTGAAGCAATTCTAAAAGACATTTACACAATGCAGGGAAAACAGTCTGGATCAATCACAAACTCAAAGGACGTTAGAGGAGTCATAACCTTTTTTATTTTCTTCTATTTCTTTTCTGATGGTTTTTCTTGATAAGCTTCCTTTTCTTTTTCAACTGTGCCTTGCCTTATTCTCAAATACTTTGACTTTTTAAAATCAAGTTACAGGATTGGTATAACTGTACTGAACGCAGAGGTTCTTGAAGTAGTTTCATCACTAAATTATTCTCTACCGATAAACTTATCACAACCAAGTTCTTCTATCAGAGGATTGATAATTTCAGATGCAGTCAGAGTTATACTAAATGTTAAAATATCAAAATCCATCCTCTGAGGATTCCGCTGATATTCGGCATCAAACGCTGCTTCCCTTGCTCTGCAGGCTTCCACAAACCTCCTGCGGCGTCCTTCAAGCTCCTGAATTCTGCCGGGAGCAATGGGGTAGTGTTCCAGATAGTGGCGGAGGAGCTGCTGATAATTAATTCCTAAAACGCCAAGTGGGTGACGGAGGCGGAGATTCGGCAACGCAGCCAGGCCTGGGCTGTTCCCGGGCCTGGACCGGCGTCTGCCCTCAGGACCCTCTTCCTCTGCTGGCTCCGCCAACAATCGGGCAACCTCTGCAATCCGCGCTTCCCTGGCCGCCGCCATCGGACCTTCCCTGGCATCCGCCACTGGACCTTCCCTGGCCGCCGCCAGGCCTCCACAGGCTGCACGGTCCCTGGCCTCCACAGGCTGCGCTGGGGCCGGCTCCCGCCTCCCGCCGCCTACCTCCGCCTGCGGGACGTCGCCGTTGTCATTCGCCGCGCCCTTCGGTGGGACACTGCTGTCTGCGGGCAGCTCGGACATCCCGGACCGCGGGGTCAGCTCGGCCGCTCTCAGAAAAACGGGAATAACGGTACAGCGCGATCAGCGGTGTGCAAGTAAATGCGCGTGCGTGAGCGCTGTGCACACGGGTCAACGCTGTGGGCAAACCCACGTGCACGAGCGTAGGGCCTGCGGCTGAACCTAAGAGCGCTGCGCATGAGTCATCCCCACGCGCCTGCGATCTTCCAGGTGCCACCTAGCGGCCGGAAGAGCCAACAAACACACCTGAAACCTTCCCCTGTTACCCAGAATGTCTAAGGGCGGAGTCGAGCCTTGTTTTACATTTCAACCAGTTTAATGTTTACAAGGAAAGTCTCACAAGATCGCTTCCTGTTGGCTTTCCCAAGATTACATCCTAGGATGCCTCTTCCTTCTTGTTCTCTAGTGATTATAATGCCACCTCTATTATATATCCAGATAGTTTAGATTCATGGGTTATTTTGGGGGTAGGGTGTGGTTCTTTATTCTTTTCCATTTATTCATTTGCCTATCTTCACCCATACCAATCCTCTTAATTACTAAAACTTTGTAATAACGTTCCCTTGTTATTTAAAAAAAATACTTTGGCATTTTTCTAAATCTTTTTCGTACAATATAACATGCAGGAAAAATATACAAAATATAAATATACGGCTGAATGATTTATCGCAAAGTGAATGTCCATGTAACCACCACCTGGGTCAAGGAATTGAATATTTCTAGTATCCCAGAATCCTTTCCCTCTTCTTATCACTATTGTCTCCTTTCTACCCAGAAGTAACTACTATACTGATATGTATGGTAATTTTTTCTTTGCTTTTCTTTATGTTTTACTACCTAGAGCTGCATTCTGATACTGTAGTCTAATTTTGCTTGTTTTTTTGAATTTTACATACTCTTGTGTCTCGTTTCTTTCCCACAACATTATTTTTATGAGATTCACCTATGCTTTTCATTGTGGTTATAAATACTTCATTTTCTTTCTTTCTTTTTTTAACATCTTTATTGGAGTATAATTACTTTACAATGGTGTGTTAGTTTCTGCTTTATAACAAAGTGAATCAGCTATACATATATATATATCGCCATACCTCCTCCCTCTTGCGTCTCCCTCCCACCTTCCCTATCCCACCCCTCTAGGTGACTTAATTTTCTTGATAGTTACATATCCATTACCATTATTATTTTTCTTTTTGCGGTACACGGGCCTCTCACTGCTGTGGCCTTTCCCGTTGCGGAGCACAGGCTCCGGACGCGCAGGCTCAGTGGCCATGGCTCACGGGCCCAGCCGCTCCGCGGCATGTGAGATCTTCCCGGACCAGGGCCACGAACCCGTGTCCCCTGCATCGGCAGGCGGACTCTCAACAACTGTGCCACCAGGGAAGCCCGCACTTTCTTTTTAAAATAAATTTATTTATTTATTTATTTTTGGCGAAATTGGGTCTTCGTTGCTGCACACAGGCTTTCTTTAGTTGCGGCGAGTGGGGGCTACTCTTCGTCGTGGTGCGCGGGCTTCTCATTGTGGTGGCTTCTCTTGTTGCGGAACACGGGCTCTAGGCGTGCGGGCTTCAGTAGTTGTGGTTCGCGGACTCTAGAGCGCAGGCTCAGTAGTTGTGGCTCACAGGCTTAGTTGCTCCACGGCATGTAGGATCTTCCCGGACCAGGGCTTGGACCAGGGCTCGAACCCGTGTCCCCTGCACTGGCAGGCGGATTCTTAACCATTGCGCCAGCAGGGAAGCCCCGAGGTTGCATTTTTGTTTTCCTGGTCCAAGCACCACATTTATAAAACACAACATCCAGCCTATGTGCTGCTTCAAACACAGCTTCACCCCAGCATCTGGGCAATGACTAAGTGTGTGGCTCCTTAACAGCTCCCAGGCTAGTCTGGAGACCAAAGGTCCATTGCTGCCACCTCAGGCTGCCTGGAAAATCACAAATATTTAATAGAAGAATCCCCAGACTTGTGTAATAACATATTATTAGAGGGGGAACTAGAAATTGCAGTAATTTGCTATAATACTATGGAGGTAGATATCTGTCCTGTCTTTTGAGGCCCCAAATCACCTTCCAGCTGAAGCTGAAAGGCCCTCCCATTATCCAGGGATAAGAATAGCTCTAGAGAAAATTATGGTGTATTAAACAGAAGTGCTCATGTGGGGAGATGAAAGCAAAAATTTGAGATAGATTCCAGGTTCGCTATTGCTCCCAAGACTGTTCCTGTGTAGCGGCTGTAGCATCTTTGTCTCTGACTCACCGCCAGCATTTCAGAATCATCTGAGGACAGTTTTAGTCATGGTGCAGACTCAACAATTAAGCGAGCTGATATCAGGGGCTCCACGCTGGTATATTTTTACAGGAAAAAATAGAGAATTTAAACCCATGGTCATACAATTAACATTTTAAAAGAGGAGGTGAAGAGTTTATAAGGAAAGGGACTGGATCTTCTTCTCCCAAAAGCTGCAAAAGCCTGTAATAAATAGCACTGGTGGGATATTTATCCTTACTGGGAACAAAGACTTCCTTTAAAGGATAAATACACATGTTGACCTAAATCAGTACTTTTATGGATAGGGGTTGAAACCACAACTCAGAATCTGAACCTGGCTTAGGACAATTGGGGAAATCATGATGTCATTCTTGCCTCTTTATTACCCCTGATTATTCTAGGCCTTACATGTTCTGCTCACTAGATGGGCTTGAGCTGACTTAATGGTGGATATAGGTGCTTCTTTCTCTAAGGGGATTTTCTAGATTTGCTTATCTCTCCTGAGATATTTAATGCTGTGTTGAGGTCTAAACATGATGTTACAAGCCTTGGCTCTTTCCCCAAGATTGTTACTGTGCTAGATTAATTGTAAAAGTGGCCCCAATTCTCCATCCTCTCTGTTTCTACACCCTTTGTAATAATAGTTTGTAGCTCTTCTCATCAATAGGTAGATTCCTTTTCTCCATCCCTTGAATCGGAACTGGCCTTGTGACTTGCTTTGACCGATAGGATGTGGCAGACATGATGGTGTATCAGTTTCGAGACTGGGCCTCAAGAGGCATTTCATGCTTCCGTTCTCTCTCTCGGACTCCTGTCTCGACCATGAGAACAATCCTGGACCAGCTTGCTGGACGGTGGAAGACACCTGGGACTGGGAAAAGTGGTCTCAGACAAGGCATTCAAGATTAGTCAGTCCTGGGAATTCCCTGGTGGTCCAGTGGTTAGGAGTCAGTGCTTTCATTGCCGGGGCCCAGGTTCAACCTGTGGTTGGCTCGTGGCAGGGTCGGGGGGAAGATCAGTCAGCTCCATCTGAGCCACCAGCTGACTTTTAGGCTCATAGACTAAATAAATGCTTGATGTGATTTGCCATGCAACATTATTGTGGCAATAGATAACTGCTCCAGAAATTGGTATCAGGTGTTGGGTAGTGCCCTAAGAAAAGGCTAAGATACGTAGGGAAAACAGTGAGGAAATTGTTATTGGAACAGAAAAAATGATGACTCATTATGATGTAGTGAAATAATTGGCAAACTGTCGCCTGTGATTACCCAGAAATAGAAATAGAAACAGAAAATAGAAAGTATTTGGCTAAGGAGATACCCAGGCATAATGCTGATTACTCACTGATGAGTATGATACAGCGTAGCAAGAAAGGGTTGACCGATAGAAGGAACTGGCTGACCTTCCAGAAGAATTTAAAGGAAATGTAGAGAGACTATGACTTGCTAGGTTGGGAAGGAAAAGCTTTTTTCACATCCAGTGAAAAAAAAAAAGATTGTCAAAGTGAAAAACAGCCTGTGAGTATAGATCAGATTAAAGGTGTGGCTTTATGACCCTTTGTTAAAAGTTCAAAAATGTGAGGCAGTGCGTAGGTGAGCTTCCCAGCTAGAAGAAAGGGTTTCTAGGAAGCCCACAGGCATGGTCCTGCAGAAGCCTGATCTTAAAATAGAAAGAAGTCTAGAGGAAAGGTATGTTTTCCCCCAGCTTTATTGAGATGAAATTGACACGTAACGTATAAGTTTAAGTTGTACAATGTGATGGTTTGATACATGTATATATTTTGAAATAATTACAATAGGGTTAGTTAACACTTTCATCACCTCACATAATTAACGTTTTTTTTTTTGGTGGTGAAAACTATTCCGTCTTTCAGCTCATCGCACCCGAGTTCTGCAGCCTGGTGACTGAGAGCCACAGATGTAAAGAGATCTTTGATAAATGTATAATCAGACAGACGCTGGGATAACGCGTTTGCCAGCTGGAATCGTGGGCTACTTCCCTTGCTCTACACACATCCGTAACACACCCAGTTGGGTTCGTCAAACCCTCTTAATCGGCTGCCGTGGGCGCTGGGCACCTCTTCCCCACAACCAAGGCTGCGCCTGTCCCAAGTCAGGCTCGAAGCTTTCGGGCTCGCGTTGCGGTCGTGGGAATTCGGCCGGGTCGGGGCCGTTCCCCTGCCGGGGCGACTCTCGGGGACCCCCGTCCCCGCGTGGCCCAGCCACCGGGCCTTCTCTGTCCTCGTCCGTCATCCGACCTTCCCCGGGCTCCGCAGGCCCCGTAGGGGCCGGCTCCCGCCTCCCGCCGCCGACCTCCGCCTGCGGGACGTCGCGGTCGCCATTCGCCCAGCCCGTCGGCGGAACACTGCTGCCTGCGGGCAGCTTGGGCATCTCGGACCGCGGAGCCCGCGCGGCCGCTTCTCAGAAACTTTCGAACAACGGAACAGCACAACTGTGCGCGCGAACACGTGAGCGAGTGCGCATGCTCGTGCGTATCTCTGTGCGCGTGCGTGCACGTGAGCGTGTACGGTCGCGCGGGTGTGTTTAACTGGCATGCTTGTGTGGTGACCGTGCCTGTGAGAAGGTTCATAATGCTAAGTTTTGGCAAGGCTTTTGTTGCTGTCAGTCCCCAACGAATGACAAGGGCTGCTTCATACTTCTGAGTTTTAGTCAAGAATTCTTTTTTTTTTTTTGTGGTACGCGGGCCTCTCACTGCTGCGGCCTCTCCTGTCGCGGAGCACAGGCTCCGGACGCGCAGGCTCAATGGCCATGGCTCAGGGGCCCAGCCGCCCCGCGGCATGTGGGATCCTCCCGGACCGAAGCACGAGCCCGTGTCCCCTGCATCGGCAGGCGGACTCTCAACCACTGCGCCACCAGGGAAGTCATAGTCAAGAATTCTTGGTAAGGCACACCTACACCATCAGTGTCTCGGTCCCCCTTTTTTTTTTTTTAAAGAAGATGTTGGGGGTAGGAGTTTATTAATTTATTTTTGCTGTGTTGGGTCTTCGTTTCTGTGCGAGGGCTTTCTCTAGTTGTGGCAAGCGGGGGCCACTCACTATTGCGGCCTCTCTTGTTGCGGAGCACAGGCTCCAGACGCGCAGGCTCAGTAGTTGTGGCTCACGGGCCCAGTTGCTCCGCGGCATGTGGGATCCTCCCAGACCAGGGCTCGAACCGGCAGATTCTCAACCACTGCGCCACCAGGGAAGCCCTGGGTCCCTATTTAATTTTAGAAAGCTGTGCAACTTTTGATGCTGAAAACCTGAAACTGCCCTCCCATGCATGCTGCTGCGTTATGAACTCTTGTCCCTCTTGGCGTTCCTCACCTCCTTTTCTCTTTCCTGCTTCTCTCTTTCCTTTCCTCCCCTCCCCCCTCTTTCCCTTCTCCTCCTCATCTCTTCCCCTGCTACCTTCTCCTTCCATTCCCCCTTTCTCTCTTTCCCTCTGTCCTCCTGCCCTTTCATCTTCCTTCTTCTCCCAGCCTCCCTCCTTTCCATTTCTTTCTCCCCGCCCCTTGCCTTTCGTCTTAAGTCTAAGTCTCTGGCAGGCTCCTCTGCCTACCCGACTGTTGTAACGTCCCAGACTTTCAGCCCAGCCTGCTTCTAATTTCTAGGGGAACTGTCTTCCAGACTCCCTTGTAATGCCACCTCTCTGCTTGGGTCTGTTTCTGGACTTCTGCTCTTTTCTTTTCCCTTCCCCTTCTTCTTCTTCTTCTTATGAGCTGTGTGGCATGCAGGGTCCTAGTTCCCCGACCAGGGATCGAAGCCCATGCCCCTTGTAGTGGAAGCCTGGAGTCAACCACTGGACCGCCAGGGAAGTCCCATGTCTGTTCTTTCCTGTTAATTTATGTGCTTATCTGCACCAATACAAATCGTCTTACTATAATTACTATCAAACGCTTTAATACGTGACTTATTGACATTGGATGAGGCTGAATCCTCCCTCCTAGTTCTTCAAGATTGTCTTAGCTCTCCTTGGACTTTTACACTGTGTGTGAATTTTTGAGTCAGTTTGAGAATTTCCTTAACATCTTATTGGGATTTTGCTTAGAAATTCATGACTTCTTAGTTTAATTCAGGGAAGAACTGGAATCTTTAAAATGGATTCTTCTCCTGCATTAATGTGATGTATGTATGTATCCACTTATTAAGGTTTTCTACTACATTATAAAAGTTTTATAGTTTTCTTTCTAATTGTTTTTAGATGTAGATAGTAAAACTGTAACTAAAAACAATAAATGAGAAATTCAAAATGGAGTTTACTTGGGAAAGTGAGCAAGTAGAGGCAGTGGGGAGGGACACCGAGAGAAATTCACAGGTGTTACCGACCAGGGTTCTTGGCCTCCTTAATCAATAGAAATCGATAAGAGGCAGACAAATTCAGGCAAGGCTTTACCGGGGCTCCTGCTGCAGCAGGAGGGAGTGAAAACAAGTAACAGTTTCTCTTGCTGGCTCTCTGAGGGAGTGGCCAGCTGGTTCCTTTTATGGGGGTGAGGGTAAGGGTAGGTGGGTGCAGGGGTTAGGCCAGGGGCTTGGCTTCGGCCACCCCCTTGGTGGTGCTGGGTGGGTTTTTGGTCTTTTTGTATCTTGTTGTTCATAATTTGCCTCAACTGTGCAGCGCGAAGTTATTTTTAGTCCCTTATAGTTTCTTTGTATTTTACTGCTCTAGGAGATGTTTGTCCAGGTGCAAGCACTGCAGCAAAGGGTCCCAGGTCCCAGCCTGTCTCACAGGTACTAATGTTTTTATTTCTGAAGCTTGGTGGTGGGTACATGACTATTTTTTTGTGTTTTTTTAAAATTTTAATTATTCTAGTTTGTTATAAGTTTTATGTGCATGATATATTTCACAGTTTAAACAAATCTCTCCTGCCTTTTATTGGATTGAATTTTAGGAACATTAAGCATTTAGTTGCTGTGTGGATAGGCTCTTTATTGCAAAAGGACTCTCACGCTGCTCTTTAAGAATGCTGACGGTTCCCACGTTGTTTTGTCCAGTAACTTTGCTGAATGTTTGTAAGTTCTAACAGACTTTAAAAAATAGTTTCTTTGCCCATTGCAAATAATTTGAGCATTCTCTCTTTTTTCTTGGTCAGTGTACCTAACGGTTTGTCAATTTTGTGAATCTTTTCAAGGAACCAACTTTTGGTTTTTGATTTTGTCTATTGTTTTTCTCCTCTCTATTTCTGTTGTAATCTTTATGATTTCCTCCTGCTTGTTTTGGGTTTAGTTCGCTCTTCTAGTTCCTTAAGGTGGAAGGTTAGTTTATTTATTTGAAAATTTTCGTTTTCGTTAATATAGGTATTTACAACTATAAATTTCCCTGCAAACACTGCTTTTTCTGCATCTCATAAGTTTAGGTATGTTGTGATTTTGTTTTCATTTATCTCAAAATATTTGAAAATTTCTCTTATGATTTCTTCTTTGACCAGTTGGTTATTTAGGAGTGTGTTGTTTAATTTCCACACATTTGGGAATTTCCCAAATTTCCTTCTGTTATTGATTTCTAATTTAATTCCATTGCGCTCAACATACTTTGTATGATTTCAGTGCTTTAAAAATTTTGAGAATTGTGTTATGACCTAACATGATCTCTCCTGGAGAATGATCCATGTGCACTTGAGAAAAATCTGCATTCTACTGTTGTTGGGTGATCTGTGGATTTCTGTAAGGACTAGTTGGTTTATAGTGTCGTGCAAGTCTTATATTTCCTTGGTTTTCTGTCTAGTTGGTCTGTCCATTATTGAAAGTGGAGTATTGAAGTTTCCATTATTGTCGAATTGTCTCCATTCAAGTCTGCTTTTTGCTTCATGTATTTTGGGGCTCTGTTGTTAGGTGCTTATATGTTTGTTATATCTTCTTGATGAAATGACCCCTTTTAAAATGTCATTCTTTGTCTCTAGTAATAATTTTTTTTAAATAAATTTATTTCTTTGTTTTTATTTTTGGCTGCATTAGGTCTTCGTTGCTACGTGCAGGCCTTCTCTAGTTGTGGCGAGCGGGGGCTACTCTTTGTTGTGGTCGTGGGCTTCTCATTGCGGTGGCCTCTCTTGTTGTGGAGTGTGGACTCTAGGTGCATAGGCCTCAGTAGTTGTGGCACGCGGGCTCAACAGTTGTGGGTCACGGGCTTAGTTGCTCTGCGGCATGTGGGATCTTCCCAGACCAAGGCTCGAACCTGCGTCCCCTGCATTGGCAGGAGGATTCTTAACCACTGCGCCACCAGGGAAGCCCTCTAGTAATAATTTTTATCTTGAAGACTATTTCTCAAATATTAGTATAGCCACTCTGCTTTCTTTTGTTTACTGTTTGCATGGTATATGTCTTTCCATCCTTTTAATTTTGTCTATTTGTGTTTTTGAATCTAATTTGTGTCTTGTAGATAGCATATATTTGAATCATAAAAAAAGTGAATTCTACCAATTCCTGCCTTTTACTTGGAGTTCTCTATGCTGTCATTCAGGGAACTAGGTTGGTTTCAGCCCTGCCATCATTAACACCTGGATTCCCAGGTCACCCTGGAGGTTTGCATCCCAGTCAGCCAGAAGAGGGAGAATGGAGCCTGCACAGGAGGTTTTTGTGGGACAGGCTTGGACATGGTGCCTACCACTTATATTCCATTGGCTAGAAGTCAGCCATGTAAACATTTAACTGGTAGGGGGGTTAGGAAGTGTGCTTAGCTCTGTGCTGAGGACAAAAGAAGAAAGGGACTTAGTGAAAGACTAGCAGAGTCCACCACAGTTATATAAGAAAAGGACAATGTATTTGGAGAATAACACTACCATCAGTGGGGTTGCATATTCCAGTAGCTAAAAGATCTTGCTGATAACTTCTTCAAATCAGATACCTATGGAGATGGTGGCTATTGGAACTAAAGTCCTACAGAATTCATGGCTCTGGATTTTGCTTGGATAGCAGGAGGAATTAATACTGCAATTGTCAAATTATTATAGACCTTAACTAGTAGAAGGGATGTGTACTCTCACTGATAAGGAATGTCAGGCCTATATGACTCAGAAACTAGAAAATGTCCATAAAGAAGCATTGAGGCTACACAAGACTGGGAGCTGGGTTCTGTTTACATAACTTGTAGCCTTTAGGGAATTTTGGGATACATATTTTACAGTTATTTTAGTAACACTAGGAATAATAACTGGCACATATGCAGTGGAAATGTTTATAAAAAGTGTAAGCTCTAGGAACCCATCAAGAGCTTTCTCACCTGAAACAAAACAAATAATGCACCATTTGTATTTAGAAGACTGGAAAATGAAATCCAAAGGGAAAGGTATGAAGAGTCTTATGCATAAGCAAATTTAAGATAAACTATCCGTAAGTTGCAACAAACAAGGGAAACTGTTGAAAAACATTGCATGACTTCTCTTAGTTTGGGTTTTTTCAGAAGTAGACCTTTAGACCCGGGAACAAGTGTAAGTAATTTATTTGGGAAGAGAAGGGAGTTAGGGGTGTGTTAACAGGGGAGGGAAGGCAGCCAATAAAGAGTGCTCTATTAAGCCAGCAACTACAGTGCAAAGCTGGAATTTAAGCCCACGAGAAAACTTTGGAAAGCAGTGCAAAACACGCCTCAGAATGATCTCACTGGAGGGTTGAGGGTGTTGGGCTATTTATACGGCAACTCCTAAGTGTCATTGCTTAGGGTTATTTCCTGGTACAGTACATGTTAATTCTTTGGCGTTTCCAGATTGCCACGCATATGTGGGCAGTATGGCTTTCTGTAGTTCCAGAAGAGGATAATAATGCACAGATGAAGATACTGGCAGTTGGAAATCTGCTGGTGCACACTGAAGGTCCAAGGAGCATGGGCAGTGTGTTGATAGTTTCTGTTAGAGTCACCCCTTGCACCACTCAGGGCCACTGGTGCCTCACAGAAGTTCACTCCATCCTGCCACTGCTCTGTCAAGTTGGCAGCCAGTCACACTTGTTTTTGTTTTGTTTTGTTTTGTTTTTAAAGATATACAGTTGGACGAGGTCTTCACTGCTATAGTTGGTCTTGGTCAGAATTTTGTTTGTGTATTAACATTCAAGACTCCTCTCATACTTGACCGGTACTTCTCTTGATCTATGTTGCTTACTTGTTGAAATAAACATATACCTTCCTGTCTGAGCAATCTGAACCCTGGTTACTTTTCCCTCATCACACTGATGATGCTGCAATTCCCCATCTACAGTTAGTTCTGGGCATGGAGGCATCAAGAGTTCTAGACATATTCTTCCTTGTTCCTATTACACAGCAGCAGTCCTGTTTCCTGCCAGTATAGTAATTTATTTCTTTGCTTGCTGTCCTCTTGACATGAAGAGCCCAAAAGTGATTGGGTGGCAATGAAAGCTTAAGGTTAATGGAGCTTTTGCTGTGTCCTCTGGCGGAAGTGGTTCCTCCCCTGGGAACCACGACCTCTAGATCTGCAGGGTCTGGAATCGCAGGAACAGAAACACATATTCCCCAAAATGGGTCATGGGAGTCATGGTGAGAGGGGTCAATTCTATGTCTACCTCTTATTGAGAACTATACTATACAGTGGTTGTTGGTATAAGGCATCTTGAGGGACAGTACTCCAGTACCACAGGGTATAATCTCCAAGTTGGTGCCTTAGCTGTGTTTGCAAAAGGTCAAACAAAGGCAGGGAGTGAAACCTGGATTCTGTTCTCAGTTCCTTTTAATGTACTCAGCTCATTCAGATCTGAAGGTGCGCCCCCATTAGGGTCTGGGCTGTTTTCCAGAATTGCTCCCTATACCAGTGGATTCTGTCTTCCTGTCCTGCACCAGCCATTCACCACCAAGAGAGATGGGAGGAGATATCAGAGAGATCCACAAAAAACAGTGTCCCTGGTTGAATATTCAGAGTAGAACTGGGGCACGCTCACTCACTTGGTTATTCCTGCACTCCTTGCACACATCTGTTTTGAGTAGCTGCTCTGTGACAGGGCCCATGTAATTAACATCCCCTGATTTCCAAACCATGCTTTCTCTCCGTGTGACAACTTTCACAGCAGGGGCCCTGGGGATGGGACAGTCTTCAGGTTTGGTAGACACTTGGTCTTCATTCATTGTTCTATTTAATAAATAGTGTCTGATGGCAGAAGACGACCTTGTTGCTTTCCGGCTCTGTAGCTTCCTAAGGCTCACAGATGTCCTCAGGACAAAGTATAAGCCTCTTATGTTGGTACTCAAAGGCCTTGTGATAGGGATCCTGCCTCTCTGATATTTACCAGAGCTTCTTAACTCATCTTGTGGTCCCTAAAAATAAAGTATTGAAGTAGAGCCATAAACATGCTGTGGTATATTTCTTCTTTTTTTTTGTTGGTAATATTGTAACTTCTGCTTATTTTTTACATCAGCCCTTTATTGATAGAACATACTAGTACTTTAATATTCAGAGTAATTGCCAACTCTTGTTGAATTATCCCTATATTAATGTTTTATCTATTTTGTGAGGGAAGGGTGAGGAAATCCCATCCGTCTTGATATATGGCTTATGAGACCATAGTATGGAATGTAGGTTTATTTTACCATTGCAGTTTTATGAAAATGAAAACAGCAAATTTTTTGCTGTTTTTGAGCAACTATTACAGCATCTTGGTTCTTTGGGAGGAAGAATATGTAAAATATTTTAATAGTTGTTGAGTAATCAATATATGAAATGCTGATGAAAATTGAGTTTTTCTCCAGTTCTAAACTCTCTTGCCTAAGAATTCCTGTTAGAAGAATCTGAAACAATTTGCAATTTTTGTGTGTGTGTGTGGCCGCACGGCATGTGGGATCCTAGTTCCCTGACCAGGGTTCGAACCCGTGCCCTCTGCAGTGGGAGCAGGGAGTCCCAACCACTGGACCGCCAGGGAAGTCCCTGCAAATTTTTGTACAGAAAATCCAAAGTGAATTTATGTTTCGTCCATCATAGAGAGTTAGTGCTATGACTCATCAGAAAAAAAGGCCCTTTTATTCTGTGTTGCCTGCCCCTCACTTGGAAACAGACGTGCTTCCACATTAGAGCCATCATTAGTCAGCACCACGGACACGCCACAGAGGGGAAACGGCTTTTGGGGACTTGGGCGTCAAGAATAGAATTATCCATATATATGGAATCTAAAAAAAAAAAAAAAAAAGGTTCTAATGAACCTAGGGGCAGGACAGGAATAAAGACACAGAGTTAGAGAATGGACTTGAGGACACGGGGAGGGGGAAGGGTAAGCTGGGACGAAGTGAGAGAGTAGCATGGACATATATACACTACCAAATGTAAAATAAATAGCTAGTGGGAAGCAGCTGCATAGCACAGGGAGTTCAGTCCAGTGCTTTGTGACCACCTAGAGGGGTGGGATAGGGAGGGTGGGAGGGAGACGCAAGAGGGAGGGGATATGGGAATATGTGTATATGTATAACTGATTCACTTTGTTATACAGTAGAAACTAACACAACATTGTAAAGCAACTATACTCCAATAAAGATGTTAAAAAAAAAAAGAGTAGAATTATCACAGAACAGAACTTCTTCTTTTGGGGACTCTGGCACAGACTGGGAAGAGCAAAAGGCACTGAGAAGGGAAGGCTTTAGGACCCAAGACTGGCTTTCCATTTCTTGAGAAATGCCCTGTTAGCTGAGAGATGATCAGGGATTGAGAAGGATTGAGGAAAATGGGGGCTGGGGAAGTCACCAGAGGCACTTCAAATTTTTGTATCTGAAAATATTTACAAATATTTGTATCTGAAACACCTCTACTGGCCACCCTGAGCACAGAGCAGTATCTAAGATGGAGATGAATGTAACGATCTGTGTGAAGTGGACTGGTTGACAAATATCATTCAGGGAAGGGCAGTTATTACATGTTTGTTTAGCAGGGCCACTGTGCAGGGTTCTGTAGTTTATTCAAATAAAGTAGCCACCAGCCAAGGGACAAGTTGATATAAAATCTAACTCATGCTCTGCTCAGTAGGCTGTGGGCCACAGGATAGTTTTTATCCACTTAGACCAAGAATTGCCTAATTCCCCAAAACATGAGTTACAGGCTACTGATGGGGTTCTACGATCCATTTTCAAAATGCTGAAGTGACCAAGAATGAGACAGGGCAGGTGTAAGAAGGAGATTGTGCCAAATCAGAACCCAAGAGTTTACAGATAGAGAGGAGGAAATTTCATTCCCCTGTGGAATGAGACCAGGAAGAAAGGCCTGAAGAGCACGGTGAGCTGTGAGTTGCCCCCTCAAGGTATCTGGAGGTTACGTTGAGAAGGTTAAGGACAGAGGCAGACCAGTTAGTAAGGTTACAGTTGAAGAACAAGCTGTGACGGTGGGCGTGGTGAGAGATGATATGAATGATCAAAACGGATGCCTGAGATAGTCCTTGTGGACACAGAGGACTTTCTTCAATCTGTCTTGGTCTATTTGTAGGCAATATTTCGTGTCTCCTAAGTGGTTCTCCAGACTTTACTAAGGAGCAGATGATCAGAGCCTCTAGAAGGAAGGAGCTCCCGTTTTACCGTCTTGCAAGAACTCATAGAAGCTGAGAATGGAGGGTGGTGCCAATTGCTGCAGAGAAGGAGTCCCGTAGAGAATGATAGATTTGAGGCTGGCTGGTTTCAGAAATGATAGGGACCGAGGATTGCTATACATCTCCTGCTGCCCCCTCTTAAAATGGGTGTGTTGACTGCGTTTTTCCCCTGTGTCTCTTTCAGCGTTGTGTGCTTGGTGTGTGTGAGGCAGATCATGTCCCTTTAGCGCTCACGTTGAAAGGAACTGCACCTGAGGATTTATACGCATCGACTTCGTGAGCACCAGGTCCTGGTTGAGATAATGAGATGCTGGACATCATTCCTGAGCCTGTTTTTTTGTGATTGTACGACGCTTGGGAATTCTTTAGAGAGACGTTAGTGTTTTTGGTACGTGGGAAGTGTGAAGTCACTGGGGCCTGAGGGTGGAACAGTAGGTAGTGGCCAAGGATGACTTCCCAAGAACCATAAGTCAGAAGACCCATGCCCTATGTAGCCTCCTCCCCATGATTTTGGCTGTCTCTTTTTTTTTTTTCCCTCGGGTGGTTTTCCTTCCATTTTTATTGAGATATAATTGACACACAGCACTGTGTAAGTTTCAGGTGTACAACATAATACATCATGAAATGATTACCACAATTAGCTTAGTAAGCATCCATTATTTTGGCTGTCTCTCTCTTTTTTTTTTTTTTTCTGTACGCAGGCCTCTCACTGTTGTGGCCTCTCCCGTCGCGGAGCACAGGCTCCGGATGCGCAGGCTCAGCGGCCATGGCTCACGGGCCCAGCCGCTCCGCGGCATGTGGGATCTTCCCGGACTGGGGCACGAACCCGCGTCCCCTGCATCGGCAGGCGGACTCTCAACCACTGTGCCACCAGGGAAGCCCTTGGCTGTCTCTTTGACTTGCCTTTGAACAATAGGATGTGATGGGGGTGGCACTGCCTGACTCCCGGGGCTAGGTCCTATTATATCTTGTACTTTCTGCTTCACTGGTGGAAGCCAGTCACTGAGTCCAAAACCCCTGAGGCCTCCATGATTGAGGCCATCTAAGATAGCCATGCAGGTTTTGTAAGAAAGAAATAACTAGCCTACCCTTAGCTGTTTTAGCCACCCCAAATGAAATGTCAGACATGAGGAAAGCATCCATCTGCTAGCCCAGACCAGGAGATCCTTCAGAAAACTCTACGCCCCATCATGATCTGATTAAAGCTGCATGATACGGTACCCATATGAGTGGGGGTAAACCTGCAAAACTGGGTGAGATAATAAATTATTGCTTTAAATCAATATGTTTGGGGGAGATTTGTTATTCTGCAGTGGTTAACTGGAACAACATCAAGACCAGAGTCTGGTCACTGCATCCATGTTTACAAATTTTGCTTGTTCCGATAACAAATTCTTCCCTCCCTGGTCTAAAAGCCTGATAATTCATTTCCAAAATGTAAGCCCCAGGTGTCCGCCCACATAAATTGCAAAAATCTTGCAATTTTTGGATACAAGGGAAAGGATTCTTTGAGGGCAATTTTCTGTGCCCCGACTCTTCCTTGGATTAAAAGTTTCAAATTCTGACCTTGTCATTTTCTTTCTTTAATTTCTCCAGTGCACCTTGCACAAAGCGAGGCAGTGTCAATTAACAATAAACATCCTGGGCTTCCCTGGTGGCGCAGTGGTTGAGAGTCCGCCTGCCGATGCAGGGGACGCGGGTTCGTGCCCCGGTCCGGGAAGATCCCACATGCCGCGGAGCGGCTGGGCCCGTGAGCCATGGCCGCTGAGCCTGCGTGTCCGGAGCCTGTGTTCCGCAGTGGGAGAGGCCACAACAGTGAGAGGTCCGCGTACCGCAAAAAAAAAAAAAAAAACCAAAAAAAAAAAAACACAAAAAAACCCAAAACAATAAACATCCTTAGAATGAAGGAAGAATTAAGAAATTTCACCTGATTTTAAAAGAATCTGTGTGAAGCACTGTTGTTTTTAAAAAAATTATTTTGTTGAAATATAGTTGATTTACAATGTTGTGTTAATTTATGCTGTACAGCAAAGTGATTCAGTTATACATACATATATACTCTTTTTCATATTCTTTCCCATTATGGGTTATCACAGGATATTGAATATAGTTCCTTGGGCTGTACAGTAGGACCTTGTTGTTTATCCATTCTATGTATAATAGTTTGCATCTGCTAATCCCAAACTCCCAGTCTATCCTTCTCCTATCCCTCTCCCACTTGGCAATCACAGGTCTGTTCTCTATGTCTGTGAGTCTATTTCTGTTTCGTAGATAAAGTTCATTTGTGTCATATTTTATTTTTTTTTATTATTTTATTTTTTTTGGCTGCGTCAGGTCTTAGCTGTGGCATGCAGGCTTCTCTCTAGTTGTGACACGCGGGTTTTTCTCTCTCTAGTTGTTGTGCTCGGGCTCCAGAGAGCATGGGCTCTGTAGTTTGCGGCACGCAGGCTCTCTGGTTGAGATGCGAGAGCTCAGCAGTTTTGGCACGGGGCCTTAGTTGCCCCATGGCATGTGGGATCTTAGTTCCCCTACCAGGGATCAAACCCATGTCCCCCACATTGGAAGGCGGATTCTTTACCACTGGACCACCAGGGAAGTCCCATTTGTGTCATATTTTAGATTCCACATGTAAGTGATATCATATGCTTTTTGTCTTTTTCTGACTTACTTCACTTAGTATGATGATCTCTAGGTCCATCCATGTTGCTGCAAATGGCATTATTTCATTCTTTTTTATGGCTGAGTAGTATTCCATTGTATATATGTACCACATCTTCTTTATCTATTCATCTGTCAATGGACATTTAGGTTGTTTCCATATCTTGGCTATTGTGAATAGTGCTGCTTTGAACATAGGGGTGCATGTATCTTTTTGGATTATACTTTTATCTGGATATATGCCCAGGAATGGGATTGCTGGGTCATATGGCAACTTTTTTTTTAGTTTTTTGAAGAACCTCCAAACGGTTTTCCATAGCGGGTGCACCAAATTACATTCCCACCAACAGTGTCAGAGGGTTCCCTTTTCTCCACACCCTCTCCAACATTTGTTATTTGTAGACTTTTTTTTTTTGGGCTGCGTTGGGTCTTCATTGCTGCGCGTGGGCTTTCTCTAGTTGTGGCGAGTGGGGGCTACTCTTTGTTAACGGTGCAGGGACTTCTCATTGTGGTGGCTTCTCTTGTTGCAGAGCATGGGCTCTAGGTGCAGGGGCTTCAGTAGTTGCAGCACACAGGCTCAGTAGTTGTGGCATGTGGGCCCTAGGGCACGTGGGCTTCAGTAGTTGCGGCGTATGTGCTCAGTAGTTGCAGTGCATGTGCTCAGTAGTTGCGGTGTGCAGGCTCTAGGGCACATGGGCTTCGGTTATTGTGGTGTGCAGGCTCAGTAGTTGTGGCTTGCAAGCTCTGGAGTGCAGGCTCAGTAGCTGTGGTGCATGGGCTTAGTTGCTCCGCAGATGTGGGATCATCCTGGACCAGTGCTCGAACCCGTGTCCCCTGCATTGGCAGGTGGATTCTCAACCACTGCGCCACCAGGGAAGTCCCTGGAGAAATGTCTATTTAGGTCTTCTGCCTGTTTTTCAATTGTGTTGTTTGTTTGTTTTTTGTTATTGAGTTGTATGAACTGTTTGTATATCTTGGAAATTAAGCCCTTGTTGGTTGCATCATTTGCAAATACTTTCTCCCAGTCTGTAGGTTGCTGTTTTGTTTTGTTTATGGTTTCCTTTGCAGTGCAAAACTTGTAAGTTTGATTAAGTCACATTTGTTTATTTTTGCTTTTGTTTCTATTGCCTTGGGAGACTGACCTAAGAAAACATTGGTACAATTTATGTCAGAGAGTGTTTTGCCTATGTTCTCCTCCGGGAGTTTTATGATGTTATGTCTTATGTTTAAGTCTTTAAGCCATTTTGTGTTTATTTTTGTGTATTGTGTGAGAATGTGTTCTAACTTCCTTGATTTACATTTGGCTGTCCAACTTTCTCAACACCATTTGCTGGAGAGGCTGTCTTTTCTCCATTGTATATTCTTGCTTCCTTTGTTGAAGATTAATTGACTGTAGGTGTGTGGGTTTATTTCTGGGCTCTCTATTCTGTCCCATTGATCCATATGCTAGTACCACAGTGTTTTGATTACTATAGCTTTGTAGTATTGTCTGAAGTCTGGGAGGATTATGCCTCCTGCTTTGTTCTTTTTCCTCAGGATTGCTTTGGCAGTTCTGGGTCTTTTATGGTTCCATATAAATTTTAGGATTATTTGTTCTAGTTCTGTGAAAAATATCATGGGTAATTTGATAGGGATTGCATTAAATCTGTGGATTGCTTTGGGTAGTATGGCCATTTTAATGATATTAATTCTTCCAATCCAAGAGTATGGGATATCGTTCCATTTCTTTAAATCATCTTTGATTTCTTTTATATCTTTTAAACATTCTGCTTTTTAATTTTTTAATCAAAGTATATGTCTCTTCCTTTAAATAAACAGAACCACATAAGAAGAAAAAGTGATTCAGAGTTATTCATAAATCTGACTCTCTGAAAAACTATGGAAGTGGCAAGTAGAATACTCCCTAAGGAAAGGATGGTTTCCTTTATTAAGTTTTACAGTTCTCAACATACAAGTCTTTCAGCTCCTTGGTCAGGTTTATTCCTAAGTAGTTTTTTTCTTTTGATGTGATTTTAAAGGGGATAATTTTTTTTTTACATTCCCTTTCTGATATTTCATTGTTAGTGTAAACATCAGCTCAGTGCTTTGTGACCGCCTGGAGGGGTGGGATAGGGATGGTGGGAGGGAGGGAGATGCAAGAGGGAAGAGATATGGGAACATATGTATATGTATAACTGATTCACTTTGTTATAAAGCAGAAAGTAACACACCATTGTAAAGCAATTATACTCAATAAAGATGTAAAAAAAAAAAGAAATGCAACCAATTTCTTTTTTTTTTTCTTTTTTTTTTTAAAGATATTTTCACTTTTATTTTTAAAAGGTACATAAAGGAGGGTCCAAAGGAAGTCTCCAAATGAGACCAACAAACTCCCAAATATGTGTGTAACTATCAAAATTTCTGAGGTCAGCAATTAAATATTTGCTTTAAACTTTCTATTAAAGTAGAACAAAAAAAAACCACAGCACAACTTCTATAGGGATATCAGGATAGTTATAGCAGTAAATCTGGCTTGATGTAAACGTGACTATTATCATATTTTCTCCTATTCCTGGGGAGACAGAGATGCAACCGATTTCTGTATGTTAATCTTGTATCCTGCTACCTTGCTGAATTTGTTTATCAGTTCTAGTAGTTTTTATGAATTTCACCTGATTTCCCTCAAATTACAAAGTTTCTTCCCCATATCACCAATTATAGCTTTGTGTATATAGACAGATGCCTTATATCTTGGTTTAGTTGTCTGAAATGGGGGAAGGGTTTTGGTTCAGTGTCTGGCATATAGTAGGTACTATATAAGGATATTTTTACTAATGTCTTTGCAGACATTTCAGTGACCCTGTCCCTTACTCCTTGTGTCAGAGAAATAGCTATGCTTTTAGATTCCTTGATCTTTTCTATAGTACTTTCACACCCCTCTTGGTGATGACCACTTACTCTTTTTTCCCCCAAAGCAAGAACCAAACCCTGTTAAGTTTTCAGAAGTTTTAATGATCAAGTTTTGGGGAAGGGTGAGGAGGAGCCAATCTGTTAGCGAACTCTGGGAGTCACATGGTCACTTAGATGGAGGGACCTCCTTGATAATGGGGAGTCTGGTCACATCCCTCTTTTTTTTTTTTTGCGATACGCTAGGCCTCTCACTGCTGTGGCCTCTCCCGTTGCGGAGCACAGGCTCCAGACGCGCAGGCTCAGCGGCCATGGCTCACCGGCCCAGCCGCTCCGCGGCATGTGGGATCTTCCTGGACCGGGGCACGAACCCGCGTCCCCTGCATCGGCAGGCGGACTCTCAACCACTGCGCCACCAGGGAAGCCCTGGTCACATCCCTCTTTAGCAGACACACACTGAGGACAGGGAGACATCTCTCCACACTTGCACAAACTTCACAGATTGTGGTGGGAGTCGATGGGCAAGGCTATAATATTTTTGGCCATTTACCGTTACCGGGAAGGGAAAATGGGTCAGAAATACAGTATGCCACCAAACAAACTTTCAGTCTTCCTTTCTACTTCTACCCTAGTACACACACTATCCACTCAGAAAACCCCTATTTAAACTTCAAAACCCAGTAGATATGCTTCTTTTTATAGGCTAACTTTTGGGACTATTTTGGAGACTTGTTCTCTTTGTTTTCTGTATTTCTCTTATTCCTCCAGGGAGGTTCTACCACTCTCTGTTGCACGGTCTATATTTGCATGGCCTTTCCTCTAGCTTAGAAGCTTCTCATGGCCAAGAACTGTGTCTCATGAATCTTCACTCCCTGTCTCTTGCACAGAGCATCACAGGCTAAGGGGTTGGTAAGTGTTCACTGAATGCATACACTTCAGTTCTGCAAACTTTGCTGCCATTTACTCTGATCACCCAGTTTTTTCTTTGAGTACCTTAGATTTGGGGTGACGGTGGTGAAGAATGAAACTCAAGTGGTCTTAAAGAGGTAGAATAGTACAGATGGTTTAAAAATAAGATATTATTTTAACAGCTTATAGACATATGAAAAGATGCTCTACCTCAGTCTTAAAAAATATTATTATTTTTGCCTAGCCATTTAAAAAGGGCAGAATATTTGAACATGTTCTTTATTGGTGAGACTCTTCAGAAGCAGTCATTTTTTGGGTGTTAGTTTGTCATATTTAAAATTCATATGGTTTTTGAACCAGTTATTCCTCCAATGTAAGTATTGGGAGGTTGATAATGACAAAAGTGTGGTACAGAAACCTTACTGCAGCATCATTCTTGAGAGCAAAATATTGGAAACAACCTAAATGTGCATTAATAAGGGTCAAGTTAAACCATTTTTGGTAATCCTTCTATTGGAATGTTATGCAAACATTAAATTACGAAACGTCATGGATCTAAGATATATTCTTATTTATTTATTTATTTTTGGCTGTGTTGGGTCTTCGTTTCTGTGCATGGGCTTTCTCTAGTTGCGGCGAGCGGGAGCCACTCTTCATCGCAGTGCGCGGGCCTCTCACTGTCGCGGCCTCTCTTGTTGCGGAGCACAAGCTCCAGACGCGCAGGCTCAGTAGTTGTGGCTCACGGACCTAGTTGCTCCACAGCATGTGGGATCTTCTCAGACCAGGGCTCGAACCCGTGTCCCCTGCATTAGCAGGCAGATTCTCAACCACTGCGCCACCATGGAAGCCCCTAAGATATATTCTTAAATTACAAATAAACTCTAGTCTTCATGGTGTGATATATAGAGAAACTCATGACACCTTTTCTTTAAAAAAAAAAGTATATATATATATAAAATGGATAAAAGTATATATTTTTATCCATTAATAAAAGTATATATTTTCTTTATATATAAAGGGGTAGATAGTTAGATGTACTTGTATAAGCATATATTACCTCTGGAATGAGTGTAAAGAAACTAGTAACAGTTGTCCTGGTTTGAGAGTGAGAGAAAGACTTATATTGGATGGATTAAAATTACTCATATGCATATCTTAACTATTTAGTGACATGAAAATTCAAATAATAACAGCATAGGTAGAAATGATAACTATGGGTGAAGTCAGAGCAAATTCTCCACCTTGAGGGAAGTGGCAGGTAAGCTGATCTTGACCCTGGTTCGATTTGGGAAAAGACCTGAGGATGGCGGTACAAGCAGAGGGTGCTTTGTGATTAAAGGGGCAGGAGTAGTTATGGGAGATGGACCCTGAAGGACACTTGGGGCAAGGCCAGGGAGAGCTGTGTCCTCCTCTGAGAGCTTGTAGAGGCCATGGAATGGATGGTTCCTGGGTGCACTTACCTGGTACTCATTTTGCAGCACCGAGATGTGCAGTTCAAATGGTTGGCCATCCACAAAGGGCATTCCAGAGGATGCCACCTCACAGTTCCAGCTCCTATTCTGACGGTTGTTTATCTTCACAGATATGCCAAAGTACACTTGGAAATGGAAGGCAACGTCTGAGTTCTCGTCAGTCCCAGTGTGGAAATCCACCTGCATTTCTGTGTTCTTGCTGATGGGCAAGCACATGGCATGTTGAATAGGCCTCTTCTTGTGGGGGAACCCACATTTGACACACACACACACATTCTTTCCCGATTCCTCCCTGGTAGGAGGAAGGCCTTCCTGGGGGATACTGTAATCCTTGTTCCTGTGGGCCTCCTTCAGCTTATCCTGCCCAGGATAGCAGGATGCCCTGTTCCTTGGCCCAGGATTCAAATTGAGCAGCAGTCACTGGCCTGGGGCTACTGGTTCTTTATCTGCTGGAAGTCCTATGCCCCTTGATGAAGAGCCAAAGCCCTGACCCCTTTTCTCAGACCCCAAGACCTGCCAACAGTTCTGCAACTGCAGGCATAATGCCTGGTACTGCAGGGGTCTCCAGGACCTGCATATGCATTGTGCTACCATTATGCTATTTACATGTTTTAACATCACTCATACATGAAGTGACCTGCCCGCCCCCATACTCTAATATTCTCACTTCTCCTTCACCTCCCCACCCATGGGCTATAGAGTACCCACCTGAAAGATATGTCAGGTTTCCCTCTGATTGTCACTGAAGAACCCATAGACAAGGACACACGCCATGTGTACAGGACCTGCCATGGGGAGACAAGAGTGGATGAGGGGCAAGGCCAGGTGTGGGCTCCCCTCCTACAGCGGTTCCCAGGGGTGCAGCAGGTTACACATCAAAGAACAAACTCTGAGGGCCCCAATCTCCCCACTTCACGAGAGTCAGGTCCCTGTGTCCTTGAAGAGATGAGAGGATCATAGTTAAGAGCAAGGGTTCAAGAGCCAGGCTGCCTGGATTCGAATCCTGATTCTGCCCCTTACGAGCAGTGAGACCTTAGATCTGTTACTTGAACTCTCCCTGCCTCAGTTTGCTTGGTACAAGGAGGATTATCAGAAATTCCCACTTCATAGGGTGTTCTCAGGAATAGATGAGCAAAACCTTTAGCCTAATCACTGGCACATGCAGGGTCCATACAGGAGCGACCTGTCAGAAGGGGGAGGACCCTTTCAGGAATACTGCCTGCAGTTATTTTCTACCATCTGAAACTCTGAAGACAAGACTTGAGGATATAAAAATATGAAAGTGTAAAAATTCACTCCAGGGAAAAACATTTGTTTAAAGAGAGGGGGACGTAATAATGGAAAAGGAAACCCCTGTGTGTGGGATGTAGATGTATACGCATCGGAATCATCAAGGGGAATGCATGTCCTTTCAAGAACGTATACAGCGTTGTTGAGAACACAGTCAGTACTTGTACAAAGGGTGTGGGACAGGAAAGTAATTGGGGAGAATCTGCAAGTTGTTGACTGAAATCTGCTGTAAACTGTCTGGACTGAGGCTGAACGTGTTCCTTCCAGCTTCAGGTGATTTGATTCTCTGGAACCAAGTCTCCCAACAGCTTTCCCCTGGGGTCCAGGATCTGCTCAGCCTCCTCCTGTGAGGCAATGGGAAGGGCTGACTTGGGGAGGATACCTGAGGTGGAGCTGTGTGTGCACCCAGACTGGAGATGCAGCGCCCTACAGTCTGAGGTCACCTTCTCTCACTCTTCTCGAGAAGAGGCATCTAAGGAATCACTCCTTCTGCTCTCATCAATGCTCAGAGGTGAGTTCTGGGTAACTCACAGGCCACAAGGCCACCACTTCTGCCAACCAGGATCCACACTGATACACATGGGAAGACCCACAGTCATTTAAACAGTCACTGCTGTGTAGGGGAGAACCCTCACATGCAGACAAATCCACACACATATTCACCGATCGACACCCAGTCACAGATTCTCACACACACACATTCACATATAGTCACACAAAGACATGCAGTTCGTCATGTCACACATACCTCCCTACATTCTTACTCACTGTAACAGGCACTGGTGTGCTGTAGTCACACACTCAGAGCCGTGAAGACAAATGCACAGCCTCACCTCCTTGCACTTACGCACACACTCCCTCATCCCCTCCTCTGACTAAAGACTCTAGTGCCTTCTGCTAGAAGGCTATGTCTTCAGCCTTCTTGTTTGTTACTATTCCCAAAGTAAGAAAAAAATTAATAGCTGTAAGAGGAGACCTTGAGACCATAAGGTTACAACCGGCAGCAGACACTGCTTTGAGAACAACTGGTGTCATCCTGAGTCTGACACAGTTCAGGAAATTCAGGTTCTCAGCAAAACAGGAATGGGTCTAAAATCACATCCACAATGGCCGTCCAGCTCCATCTTGGACGCCTGAACCATGGTCACTCCATTTTTTTTTTTTTTGGCGGTACGCGGGCCTCTCCCGTTGCGGAGCGCAGGCTCAGCGGCCATGGCTCACGGGCCCAGCCGCTCTGCGGCACGTGGGATCTTCCCGGACCAGGGCACGAACCCGTGTCCCCTGCATCGGCAGGCGGACTCCCAACCACTGCGCCACCAGGGAAGCCCTGGTCACTCCATTTTGACTTTTAAATGCATTTTTAAAATGCATTTTCATGTTCAGTGGCCAAAGCAGATGTACAGTGGATGTTCAATAGGCCACAAAACAGGCCACTCTGGTCAGCATACAGTTCAAGTTATATCATGTAAAAGCCAGAATGCCTTTGCCATCCCTCAGTATGTGAAAAGTTCCTCTATCATTTTCCCTTTTGTCTGCAAATCTTTTGATAGAGCAAAATATTTGTCCCTCAATGCCAGGTTGGTTGCTGCTGGCCCTGGGTCCACCGTATCCTTTGGTGCTAGGCCTCCTTTTTCTTCATATATATATTTGCCTAGTTATCCACATTGGGGGAAAACTAATCAGACATAGTGAACAAGCTCAGAGATATGCTAACGGGGAAACCTTTCATAGGCTATTCATTTTATAAACTATATCGAACTGTTGCACAAACATTGTACATGTGCTTTTAACAGCACACCTGAAGCAAGCAGTGACACATGTCCTGAGTAGTTACAGTCTTTGACAGCTTCCCCAGAGAATTTTCTTTCCATCCTAAACATTAGGGGCATAGTATGGTTAGAGGTAAAGCAATGACTTTCAGTGTAGATAGGGAGACAAACATTTGGTAAAGAGTTCAGTTAAATTAGTAGAATGACTCTTAAAGGCTGGGTCCAGATTTTTGGGTCAGCTGCCTACCACTGCTGTTGTCTTTTTCTCGTCCTAGTGTGGGTGTAATTTGGGGTCAGCAGTCCTTTCTGTAGACCAGTCCACTGCAGAGGCTCTTCTTACATGGGAAATATGAATTCAGGAGTCAGTTCCCTTCAGTTTCGCTGTGTGTGAGCTAGTTAAGAATACTTGGTATGGGTCCTTTTATCTAGGTTGGCGACAGTTCTTTAAGTGATACCTTTTCCAGGAATTCCCTGGCGGTCCAGTGGTTAGGACTCCGTGCTTCCACTGCTGGGGTCACGGGTTTGATCTCTAGTCGGGAAACTAAGATGCTGAATGCCACATGATATGGCCAAAAAAGGAAAAAAAGTCATAAATGATGCCTTTTCCAGTATGCATAATGTGGTTGCAGGTCATGAGGCATCTGATTTTTTTTTTTTTTTGCGGTATGTGGGCTTCTCACTGTTGTGGCCTCTCCCGTTGCGGAGCACAGGCTCCGGACGCGCAGGCTCAGCGGCCATGGCTCACGGGCCCAGCCGCTCCACGGCATGTGGGATCTTCCTGGACCGGGGCACGAGCCCGTGTCCCCTGCATCGGCAGGTGGACTGCGCCACCAGGGAAGCCCGAGGCATCTGATTTTTATCCAGGATAGATTGCTGTGATAAACTTCAGAAAGAAACTTAGAGTGTCCTTTCAGTATTTCAATTACACTTTACAATAATGTAACACAACACTAAGGAGCTACCTGGGAGGTGAGTCTTAGATACTAGACACAGACCTCAGACTTTCCTCGTAGTGCAGTGGTTAAGAATCTGCCTGGCAGTGCACGGGACACAGGTTTGAGCCTTGGTCAGGGAAGATTGCACATGCCGTGGAGCAGCTAACCCCATGCTCTACTGAGCCTGCGCTCTAGAGCCTGCGAGCCACAACTACTGAGCCTGAGCACCACATCTACTGAAGCCTGTGCACATAGAGCCCGTGCTCCACAACAAAAGAAGCCACCGCAATTAGAAGCCCACACACTGCAACAAAGAGTAGCCCCTGCTCACTGTAACTAGAGAAAGCCCGTGCAGCAACGAAGACCCAATGCAGCCAAAAATAAATAAATTAAATAAATAAATTTTAAAAAAAGACCCTATAAAAAAATAAATACAGACCTCAGTTAACAAAACTAGAATTTAATATCCACTGAAACATAATGTTCTTCTCTCTAAAATTATCCTCATTTTAATCAAATATAACCACATTAAGACTAACTGGTTTGAAGAATAAGTCTGGTTTCAATAAACTTGTCCTGATTTTCACATAAGTGTAGTTGATGACACGGGCTCTTTTAAATTAGCTGTGCTTTAACTTTTTTATGAGGAACCTCAGATTGTGCTCTTAAAAGGATTCTCAAGGCCAGAAGAGCCATGACAAGGGCTTGCCACAGATTTTGCCTGCACTGTCTATAGATTTGGATGAATTCTTTGCTTCTTGAGGTCTTCACAATATCTTGAGATTCCTGCACCTGTCAGGAGGTGACCTTCCTTATTCACTCTGTTGGGAACCTAAGAGTTTCCAGTTTCTAAAGGGATCAATAGAGAGAAAAGACTGATCTTTCAACTCTGCTCACAAAGGTATAATTTACCAAGTTGCAGTAAATCATAATTAGCTTGAGGCTAAAGGTTTCCTTATATCTGGAAAACACAGATTAAAAGCCAGTAATAGGGCTTCCCTGGTGGCGCAGTGGTTAAGAATCTGCCTGCTAATGCAGGGAACACAGGTTCGAGCCCTGGTCCGGGAAGATCCCACATGCGGCGGAGCAACTAAGCCAATGCGCCACAACTACTGAGCCTGTGCTTTAGAGCCGTGAGCCACAACTACTGAGCCTGTGCTCTAGAACCCACGTGCCACGACTACTGAGGCCCGTGTGCCTAGAGCCCGTGCTCTGCAACAAGAGAAGCCACCGCAATGAGAAGCCCGCTCACCACAACAAAGAGTAGCCCCCGCTCTCTGCAACTAGAGGGAGCCCTCGCGCAGCAACGAAGGCCCAACAGTCAAAAATAAAACAAATTTATTTTTTAAAAAGCCAGTAATATTTAAGATAAAACCCATAAAAATTACAACCATATTCACCACTTCACTCAGTCCTGTGTAACTAATTCCTTTCTGTTAACAGTTTTATGAAGCCATCAGGGTTTCCATTAGAATTAATCAGTTTCTTATCTAGTTCAGCAGTATTTTCTGAAGTATATCATAAACCTGTATTTGTCAAAAATTCCTTTTTATGAACCTTGAGGACGAAGCTTTTTTGGGAAAAAAACAGTAAAACAATAACTGTCTATAAATGACAAAAGACTTTAAAAGGCATACTTAAAGATCTGATTACAATGCAATTGAAAAAGAGACTTGGTTATTGCTGTGATATACAATATTTTAACTAGAGTTATGACTAATACCATTATACCAGGACATATAAGATTTTTAAAGAAATTTCATATAAGTTCTAGAATGTATATAACATTTAACCATAGAGTATAACCTAAGAAGGCTTGTCACTCATTGGACAATTCTTCCCATATAATTTAACATACCGAATAATCCTAGTGAGTTTAACATCTCTGTAAGAGATGCTTCAGGGTTCCTTTTTTTTTTTAATTTTTGGCTGCGTTGGCTCTTCGTTGCTGTGCGCGGGCTTTTCTCTAGCTGTGGAGAGTGGGGGCTACTCTTTGTTGCGGTGCACGGGCCTCTCATTGCGGTGGCTTCTCTCATTATGGAGCACAGGCTCTAGGTGCATGGGCTTCAGTAGTTGTGGCACACGGGCTCAGTAGTTGTGGCTGGGGGGCTCTAGAGCGCAGGCTCAGTAGTTGTGGCACACGGGCTTAGCTGCTCTGCGGCATGTGGGATCTTCCTGGACCAGGGCTCGAACCTGTGTCCCCTGCTTTGACAGGCAGATTCCTAATCACTGTGCCACCAGGGAAAGTGCAAGGGCTCCTTTTTAAAAAACTGTACACAACTTTCTGTATCCATATTGGTTTGTCCCTTCTTTTCTTTTCTTTTTTTTTTTTTTTTGCGGTACGCGGGCCTCTCACTGTTGTGGCCTCTCCCGCCTCGGAGCAACAGGCTCCGGACGCGCAGGCTCAGCGGCCATGGCTGACGGGCGCAGCCGCTCCGCGGCACGTGGGATCCTTCCGGACTGGGGCACGAACCCATGTCCCCTGCATCGGCAGGCGGACCCTCAACCACTGCGCCACCAGGGAAGCCCCCCTGTCCGCTTTTTAATCGGGTTGTTTGTTTTCTTGTTGTTGTTGAGTTGTAGGAGTTCTTTATATACTTTGGATATTAACCCCTTACCAGATATATCATTTGCAAATATCTTTTCCCATTTGGTAGGTTATCTTTGAATTTTGTTGATGGTTTCCTTTACTGTGCAGAAGCTTTTTAGTTTGATGTAGTTCCATTTGTTTATTTTTGCTTTTGTTTCCCTCGTGGCAGGTGACATATCTAGAAAGATATTGCTAAGACACGTCAATCAGTGTACTGGCTATGTTTTCTTCTGGGGTGTTATGGTTTCAGGTCTTAGAGTCAAGTATTTAATCGATTTTGAGTTGATTTTTGTGTATGGTATGAGGTAATTGTTTTTCTTTTTTTTTTTTGCACGTGGCTGTTCAATTTTTCCAATGTTTATTGAAGAGAGTATCCTTTCTCCATTGTATGTTCTTTGCTCCTTTGTCATAAATTCATTATCCGTATATGTGTGGATTCTTTTGGGGCTCTCAATTCTGTTCCATTGATTATGTATCTGTTTTTCTGCCAATACCATGTGGTTTTGATTACCGTGTTTTTCTGCCAGTACCATGGCTTTTTAATATAGTTTGAAACCAGAGAGTATGATCTTCACTTTTGTTGCTTTTTCTCAGGATTGCTTTGGCTTTTGGGGTCTTTTGTGGGTCCATATAAATTTTAGAATTTTTTGTTCTATTTGTAAAAAATGTCTTTGAGATTTTGATAGGGATTGCATTGAGCATGTAAATTGTATAGGTAATATGGACATTTTAACAATGTTATTTCTTCCAATCCATGAACATGGGCTATGTTTCCATTTATTTGTGTCTTGTTCAATTTCTTTCAATGTTGTATAGTTTTCAGCATACAGGTCTTTCAGCTCCTTGGTTAAATTTATTCCTGTCTTGGTTGTGGTTATAAAGGCAATTGCTTTCTCTCTCTCTTTCTTTCTTTCTTTTATTTTTTGGCCATGCTGCACAGCATTGAACTCGTCCCCCTGCAATGGAAGTGCAGCATCCTAACCCACTGGACTGCCAGGGAATTCCCTGCAATTTCTTTCTTAATTTCTCTTTCTGCTAGCTCATTTTTAGCATATAGAAATGCAACATATTTTTGTCTGTTGATTTTGTACCCTGCAACTTTACTGTATTCATTTATAATTTCTAATAATTTTTGATGGAGTCGTTAGAGTTTTCTGTACATAAAATCATGACATCCAAAAATAGTGTCAGGGACTTCCCTGGTGGTCCAGTGGTTAAAAATCTGCCTTCCAATGCACAGGACGCGAGTTCGATCCCTGGTTGGGAAACTAAGATCCCACATACTGTGAGGCAACTGCGCCTGCGTGCTGCAACTGCTACTGAGCCCGCACACTCTGGAGCCCGTGTACTACAGCTAGGGAGAAGCCCACACACTGCAACTAGGGAGAAACCCGTGTGTTGCAACGAAAGATCCTGTATGCCACAACGAATATCCTACATGCCGCAACTAAGACCCGATGCAGCCAAATAAATAAATAAATAAATATTAAAAAACAAAACAAAAACAAAAAACCAAGCAACAAAAAGCCAAACAAAACCAGTGTCAGTTTTCTTTTTTCCTTTCCAATTTGGATGCCGTTTTTTCCTTGTCTTGCCTAATTGCTCTGGCTAGGACTTCCAGTATTATGTATAATAGGAGTGGCAGAGTGGGCATCTTTGTCTCGTTCCTGATTTTAGGGAGATAGCTTTCCTTGAGCACGATGTTTGCTGTGGGTTTTTCATATGTGGCCTTTACTATTTTGAGGTGCGTTTCTTCTATACCCAATTTATTGAGAGTTTTTATCCTTATTGGGGGTTGAATCTTGGCAAACACTCTTCTGTATCTATTGAGATGATCACATGGTTTTTATCCTTTATTTTTCTAATGTGGTGTATCACATTTATTGATATCTGGATGTTGAACCATCCTTGCATCCCTGGAATACAGCCCACTTGACCATGGTGTATGATCCTGTAACATGTTCTATTCAGCTTGCTAATATTTTGTTGAGGATTTTTTTTTGGCTACACCACGTGGCTTGTGGGATATTAGTTCCCCAACCAGGGATTGAACCCAGGCCCCGGCAGTGAAAGCGTTGGGTCCTAATCACTGGACTGCCAGGGAATTCCCTTGTTGAGGATCTTTACACCTATGTTCATAAGAAATAATGGCCTGAATTTTTTTTGGTGTGTGTTGCCTTTGTCTGGTGTTGGTATCAGGGTAACGTTGGCCAAAGAAAAGTGAGTTAGGAAGCGTTCTCTCCTCTTCATAATTTAGAAGAGTTTGAGAGGGATAGGTATTAAATTCGCTCTCAGTTAGATTGCAGTATTCCTTGACTTTAAGTTTGGTTTCTGGAGAATTGGCATTTTCTTTTTGTGGTACAGTGTTACCATGGTTCTTCATGGTGCCTTATGAATTGTTCTGCCTGTGCTTTTGAAGTAGCAAACACTCTTCCTCTTGAGTCTATCGATTCAACAAGTTAGAAATTAGAGGCTTTTCCAGTAGGTGGTGCTATAGCACACGTTTTTGGTTTCTCTTGCCCGAGATGCCTCTGGTTATAGAGAGTCAGCACTTTCCACCTTCCACTGTCTGTGTCAGAGGTGAGGCTCCATGCCCTGATTATGACTTCCCGTGCCTCCAAAGTTCTTGGTGCCTTGCAGATGCCAGTGTCATTGGTTTCCGTGCCTGGGACACTGGGATGGTGAGCTCTTCTGGGGTGGTGAACTCATAGCCTCTATCACTGTGAGGGGAGGGAGAGGATGAATGGGGAGCCTCTGCCATGTCCAGTGTTGTAAGGCTTGCAGGCTTCACTGCTATGGGTGGGAGACTCTTTACTGAACTCCACAATTCTACCAACTCTATTTCCACAAGCCTCAGCCAGGTCCCCGTCACCGCTCTCCAGGATTACTGTAATAGCCTTATGAGTAGTCTTTCTTATTTTGTCCAGGTGCACCTACAGTCTGTTTTCCACACAGCAGCAGAGGAAATCCTTTTAAAACATAAATGAGGGCTTTCCTCGTGGCGCAGCAGTTAAGAATCCTCCTGCCAATACAGGGGACACGGGTTCAAGCCCTGATCCGGGAGGATCCCACATGCCGCGGAGCAACTAAGCCCATGCACCACAACTACTGAGCCTACACTCTAGAGCCCGCGAGCCACAACTACTGAAGCCCACGTGCCTAGAGCCTGTGCTTCACAACAAGAGAAGCCACCGCAATGAGAAGCCCGCACACTGCAACAAAAAGTAGCCCCCTCGCTGCAACTAGAGAAAAGCCCGTGTGTATCAAAGAAGACCCAACGCAGCCAAAAATAAATAAATAAATAAATTTATAAAAAAAACAAAAATACATAAATGAGACCAGATCCCTCTCCTCTACCTTGGGCTCCCATCTCACTTAAAGCAAACGTCCTATGGTCTACTTTTCCATATCCCGAGTTCAAGTCCTGCCTCTCTCCCCCTTTACTCCAGTCATACTGTCATCCTTGCTGTTCCTCAAAACTTCACGTTGCCTTCTCACATTGTGGTCCATATTGGTAGCCGATCTCTCTGACTGGAAGTTCTTCCCCAAGATACACATGGCTCTTTTATTGACCTTCTCCAAGCTTTTGCTCAAATCTCATCTCCTCAATGAGGACTACCTTAACTAGCCTATTTCAAATTAAGCCCTCTGTGGACTGCTCTGTTCCATTACCAACATCTTTTTTTCTTAAGCGTTTTTAAAAATTTAATTTATTTTATTTATGTTATTTTTGGCTGTGTTGGGTCTTCATTGCTGCGCGCAGGCTTTCTTTAGTTGCGGCGAGCGGGGGCTACCCTTCGTTGCGGTGCGCGAGCTTCTCATTGTGGTGGCTTCTCTTGTTGTGGAGCCCAGGCTCTAGGTGTGTGGACCTCAGTAGTTGTGGTGCGCGGGCTCCAGAGCGCAAGCTCAGTAGTTGCGGTGCACGGGCTTAGCTGCTCCACGGCATGTGGGATCTTCCCGGACCATGGCTTGAACCCGTGTCCCCTGCACTGGCAGGCGGATTCGTAACCACTGTGTCACCAGGGAAGTCCACCAACATCTTTTTCGAGACATTTATCCCCTTCTGATACATTATATATTTTGCTTGTGTATTATATTTTAAAAGTTACTGCATATATTTTCCAACTGGAGTATAAGCTCCATGGAGCAAGATTTTTATCTGTTCTTTTCCATTTATGCAAATAGTACAAAGCCTGCTGCCAGTTAGTCACTCAGTAAGCAATTGTCAAATGAATGGATAAATGGATGAACAGATAAATGGATGGATCCCTCTGATTGCTTTACTAACAACCCTTTGATTTGGGATTATGTTCATCAAATATTTTACATATAAGAAGAATGGGTCTAGCAGAGGTTAAATTTCCTTAATAAGGTCCCACAGTGGCAGAGCTGGGATCCTTATCCAGGTGGTGTGTTCCTCCAAGTCTAGGGTGAATAGGGAAATTGCCAGCAAAGATTCTGGAATAGATTTGACGTCAGAGAAAGAGTCAGTCGCATATAGCATGGGTTAGGCACCAATTTTATGAAGCAGGGTAGCCAGGGAGCTCTTCGTTATAATTTTATCATTGTGGCTTATCCGTAGACACCTAGAACTGCACTTAGATTAAGCATATCAGCATCTCCAGTTAGAAACTGCTTCTTATTATCACAGTGGACTTTGGATAGTGTGGACTGAATACACTTTTGGAGTCAGAAATTTCAAAAGAATAGCAGGCAGGGCTCTATAGCCTGAGCGAAAGGATCAGGGGTGACCCACCTCCTAACAGCATTCATAGGGCACCTTCTCCAGACAGACTCGCACACAACAGTTTCAATAGGGAAGAAAGACCCAACTGGAGACTATGGAATCCTTGGTATAAAGGATGGGAAGAAGGAATCTGGTTACCTCTGCTTCTTGTGCCAGGTCACCTGGGAACAAATCATTGAATGAGTACTGGTACAGAATGGGAAAGAGAATGTGTACATATGTGTGTCAGTGGGAATCATTGGATTTGCATAATTGTCCTTTTGTATATTTTTTCTCTGCATTTGGAGGTGTTTGTATGTAATATGTGTATCTGTGCCTCTGAGCGCATGTCTGGACTCAGATTAATGTCTCCTTGTTGGAGGTCTGCTAATGTCTCTGAGCTGCAAGAGAAAACCATGTTTATATATCCTGATTCTCCCTGGGCAACAGTGTGGGAGAGAAAACACTGGCCTGTCACTCACCCATGTATCCGTCTCTTCCATAGCCGAACCCCTACTGGCAGTCTGTTTCCCTTACTGTGGGTTACACGGTGAAGATCAAGGCAGATCTTCTGTGTCCCTCTGGGTGAGTAGATCCCAGTTTTTGTGTGATGGAGGGTGAAGCACAAGGGGAGAGTGTTAGCATTTTGGGGAACACTCATTGGAAACATTTTAGTCTTCTTTAATCACCAGAATGAGCTGAGGTGGCTCATGCAAAAGTGTGAGATTACACTGCAGGCGGGAATTTCCTTCCTGTGAGAGAGAGAGAGAGAGAGAGAGAGAGATGGCAAAGTAAGAAAGGTATATATTTTGAGAAAGAGGGTGGGGGAAGGGGAAGGAGAGAGGGAGGGAGGGAAAGAGAGAGAGAGAAGGACTGTGTTTGTCCCTGAGGAGGTTGTTTTCTTCAGTAAAGGCCTGTATGAGGGAGCCATTCTCTTGTCTTTGCAGAAAGAACCCAGAATTTGTGGTGGATTTGTGCATGTGTCCTGAGAGAGGCAGCAACGTCGCATTCCATTTCTGAGTCTACACGAACAACATGATGGTGATGAACAGCCTCCACGAAAGGGGGATGGGGAGAGGAAGAGATAGCTTCTTCTGACCCTTTGTGCCAGGGAAGCCGTGGGCAGCCATTTGAGCTTCGACTTTTGGTGCTGGAGAATGAATACCAGGTGTGTGGGCCCTAAGGGTGAGGGGCGTGGAGCACCATGGCTGTGGTGGGGCTGCTGTGGAGAAACAGAGTCCAACTCTGATCTGATCTGATCTGATCTGATGTCAACACACCAATTTTTTGTTTTGTATTTTTTTTTTTTTGCGGTACGTGGGCCTCTCACTGTTGTGGCCTCTCCCGTTGCGGAACACAGGCTCCGCATGCGCAGGCTCAGCGGCCATGGCTCACGGGCCCAGCCGTGGTGTCTTCCCGGACCGGGCGGGGTACTAACCCGTGTCCCCTGCATCGGCAGGCGGACTCTCAACCACTGTGCCACCAGGGAAGCCTTGTTTTGTAGTTTTAATACATGTGCTTTCTATTTTTTAAACAAATTTATTTATTTTTGGCTGAGTTGGGTCTTCGTTGCTGTGCGCGGGCTTTCTCTAGTTGCAGCGAGCGGGGGCTACTCTTTGTTGCAGTGCACGGGCTTCTCATTGCGGTCGCTTCTCTTGTTGCAGAGCACAGGCTCTAGGCATGCGGGCTTCAGTAGTTGTGGCACACAGGGTTAGTTGCTCTGTGGCATGTAGGATCTTCTTGGACCAGGGCTTGAACCCGTGTCCCCTGCACTGGCAAGTGGATTCTTAACCACTGTGCCACCAGGGAAGGCCACATGTGCTTTTTAAAGTTGAAGTTTAGTTGATTTACATTATTGTGTTAGTTTCAGGTATACAACAAAGTGATTCAACTATGTATTTCTATCTTCACTTATTTATTTTCAGATTATTTTCCATTATAGGTTATTAGAAGATATTGAATATAGTTACCTGTGCTATACAGTAAATCTTTGTTGCTTATCTACTTTACATCTAGTAGTTTCTATCTGTTATTAGCATATTGCTAATTTATGACCCCCCTCCCCTTTTCCCTTTTGGTATCTGTAAGTTTATTTTCTATGTCTGTGAGTCTGTTTCTATTTTTTATATAGATTCATTTCTATTTTATTTTAGATTCCACATAAAAATGATATCATGTTGGATTGGCCAAAAAGTTCATTCGGGTTTTTCCGTAACATCCGTAACATATTGGTCTTTCTCTGATTTAACTTTACTAAGTATAATATTCTCTAGGTCCATTCATGTTGCTACAAATGGCAATATTTCGTTCTTTTTTATGGGTGAGTAACATTCCATTTTATTTGTATGTGTGCATGTATATACACACACACATACACAGCACATCTTCTTAAGTCCATCTTTAGCACACCAATTCGATATGTGCTGCCACGTCCTTTCCTCCTCATAGGGCTAAACCACAAAAGTTTACCTCTCGGTCTGATGCTTATCTTGTCTTAACAAAAATGTGCCAGGTTTGTAGTTGCAGCTCAAGCATCAAATCCCTCAATCCCTACTGGCCACATCTCTTCCTTATCAAAGACACTCATGTCACAGGCCAATTCTCCCCCAGTCCTCCGTGCTTCAGGGCAGAAAACATATCTCCTATGCATTGAAAATCGTTGAACACAACTTTTTGAGCACTACCATGTATGCTGTGCAAGCAGAGATTCAGAGCTGAATCCCATATGCCTCTTGCTCTCATGGACAATCAGGAATGCGGAGGGAGAAGTGCAGGCCCACTGTCATCAGGGTAAAGCAGGGATGGGGAGCTCTGGAGGCAAGGAAGTGGACACTGGGGGATGATTCCCTACAGCAGTGTCATGGCAGGATTTCCTGGAGAAGGAGCTATTTGAACTGCTTTGCTTTTACGGAGTAAAGAATTTTTACAGGGAATGAAAAGAGGAAAGGGAAGGAGGAGGCCTAATTGTTCTGCACTCACAAGAAGTATATCTCTTTCCTTAGGTGTTTGTGAATAACAAGTCCACCTACGTCTTTGCCCACCGCCTGCCCTCATAGTCTGTAAAAATGCTGGAGGTGAAGGGAGATATTGTGCTTACTTCAGTGGAAGTATGTTGAGGGGCAGAAGATCTTGCAATGAAAATATCCACCCCGTTATACTCTTTTATAATGTGCAGGATCAGCGCAGCTCCCAGAAGATGCCAGGATATCCCCCTGTTGCCACACTTATGCTAATGATAATAAAATCTTCCTAGTATGAACCAGGACTTGGTTCTTGCTCATAGGGAAGACATCAAGGGCAGATTTGGCACAAAGGGAAAGTTGTCCCAAGTATGGAATGAGGAGTGTGGTTTGGGAAGGGTCCAGGTGGCCAAAATCTCAAGTGCTGTCCCTGAAATAGAGACAGAGTGAGAGTGTCTCAGGATGTTATGAAGAAGATGGACAGGTTTGGGGACGTGTAAGGGAGGGACACAACTTTGTATGTGAGCTTCTTTTCCCTTGTTTATTCACCCACAAATAATTATTGGACCCAAGTATTAGTCGGGGTTCTCTAGAGAAACAAAACCAATAGGGTGTGAGTGTGTGTGTTTATATATGTGTGTACACACACATACATAATTATATATATCAAGAGATTTTTTATAAGGAATTGGTTTACATGATTATGGAGGCTGACAAGTCCCAAGGTCTTCAGGGTGAGTCAGCAAGCTGCAGACCCAGGAGGGTCAATGACGTAGTTCCAGGGAATTCCCTGGTGGTCCAATGGTTAGGACTCCTCGCTTTCACTGCTGAGGGCGCGGGTTCAACCCCTGGTCCTACAAGTTGCTCGGTGCTGCCCAAAATGAATAAATAATGTAGTTCCAGTCTGAAGTCATGAGGCCCAGGAAGAGGCAATGTTTCAGTTCCATTCTGAAGGCAGGAAAAATCCTCCCTGATTTTTGCCTAGCTGATCTAGGCAAGGTCAGCTGTTTTGTTCTCTTCAGGTCTTCAGGTGACTGGATGAAGTCCACCCACATTAGGGAGGGCAATCTGCCTTACTCAAGCCACCAGTTCAAATGTTAATCTCGTCCAGAAACATTCTCACAGACGCACTGAGAATAATATGTAACCAAAGTACCTTGGCACCCCATGGCCCAGTCAAGTTGACACTTAAATTTAACCATTACTACCTCTTACACTAATATACCTTTATACACAACAGATATTCCAGTATGAGCCCTATGTGACGCTGAGAGGACCAGAGAATGATGTTATTGGCAAAAGGAACTTGATACTGATGAGTCAAGGATGAAATCAGCCCTAGAGGGATGTTTGAACTCAGGAGCTGAATGTCAGGTGTTCAGGCAGACATGACTTAAACCCTGGTACATGGCTTTCCTGGTTTCTGTCTCCTCTCACTTAGGAAGACCTAGAAGCTTTCCAGGGTTCTGAAGTGTGACCTAGGAAGCTGGGCCCGCATCCTTCCAGACCCCTCCAGACTGAGGTCCTCTGGAGACAGATAAACCACAATCTCTGGACCTGATGAATTCCTAAGTTTCTGGGGACCCTGCATTCCCACAATTTCCCAGATGCTCCATACATAAAGGAAAGCCGGTTGCTTTTGTCATCTTCAGGCCCTCTGAGCATTCTTCCCTATTTCTGTACCTTAGGAATAAACAATCTGTAAAAGAAATTAAGAAACCAATTCTTTTAGAATAGCATAAAAAAGAATACAATCCTTAGGCGTAAATCTAACCAAGGAGGTGCAAGACTTCTGCATTGAAAATGACAAAACACCGTTGAAGGAAATTACAGACAACCGACCTCAATAAATGAAAAGACATTCCATCTTCATGGGGTGGAAGATTTAATGTTGTTAATATTATTGATAATTATAAATATTGTTAAGGTAGCAATACTTTCCAGTGCAATTTGAAGATTCAGTGCAATCCCTATCAGAATGCTAGTGGCCTTTGTGGGCAGATATGGAAAAACTGATCCTAAAATTCATATGGAAGTGAAAGGCAAACCAAAGGGCCAAAATATTCTGAAGAAAGAACAAAAGATTCAGACAATTCAATTTCAAAACTTACTACAAAGTTACGCTAAGGGCTCTAAGGAAGAAGAACAGATGGGTAATACACGCAGAGAGATGGAAATTCTAAGAAAGAATAAAAAAGAAATGCTAGAGACTAAAAAAACTTACATAAATGAAGAATGCATTTGATGAGCCCATTAGTAGATTAGATATAGCTAAGAGGGAATCTCTGAGCTAGAGGATATGTCAATAGGAACTTCCAAAACTGAAAAACAAAGAGAAAAAGGACTGAAAGAAAGAAAAAACCCAGAACAGAATATCCAAAAACTGTGGGACAACTGCAAAAGGTGTCATATATGCTTAATGGGAATACCAGAAGGAGAAGAGAGAAAGGAACAGAGGAAATATTTGAAGTAATAACGGCTGAGAATTTCCCCAAATTCATGTGAAACACCAAACTACAGATCCAGGAAGCTCAGAGAACACCTAGTGGGATAAATTCCTCCCCCCCACACCCCCAGAACAATAAAACAAAAGTCCTGTATCTAGGCACATCATGTTCATACTACAGAGAATCAAAGATAAAAAATTCTGACAGAAGCCATAGGAAAAAAAACACCTATAGAGGAGCAAAAATAAGAATTACATCTAACTTCTCCTTAGAAACCATGCAAGCAAGAGGCAAGTGGAGTGAAATATTTAGTGTTGAGAGAAAATTGGTGCAACCACTATGGAAAGCAGTATGGAGTTTTCTCATAAAAAGGAAAATAGAAGTACCATAGGATCCAGCAATTCCACTTCTGGGTATTTATTCAAAGGAAATGAAAAGTGTAACTGGAAAAGATATATAGCAGTCCCCCTTAGCAACAGGGGTTATGTTCCAAGACCCCCAATGGATGCCTGAAACCCTGGATAGTACCAAATCCTATTATAGAGTTGACCCTTGAGCAACTTGGGCGGGGGGCAGGAGGGGTTAGAGGGCTGACCCCTTGTGCAGTCAAAAATCTGAGTGTCAAAATGGATTAAAGATCTAAATGTAAGGCCAGACACTATAAAACTCTGGGAGGAAAACATAGGCAGAACACTCTATGACATAAACCACAGCGAGATCTTTTTTGACCCACCTCCTAGAGAAATGGAAATAAAGATGAAAATAAGCAAATGGGACCTAATGAGACTTAAAAGCTTTTGCACAGCAAAGGAAACCATAAACAAGACAAAAAACAACCCTCAGAATGGGAGAAAATATTTGCAAACAAAGCAACCGACAAAGGAGTAATCTCCAAAATATACAAGCAGCTCATGCAGCTCAATGTCAAAAAAACAACCCAATGCAAACATGGGCAGAAGACCTAAATAGACATTTCTCCAAAGAAGATATACAGATTGCCAACAAACACATGAAAAGATGCTCAACATCACTAATCATTAGAGAAATACAAATCAAAACTACAATGAGGTATCACCTCACACCGGTCAGAATGGCCATCATCAAAAAGTCTACAAATAATAAATGCTGGAGAGGGTGTGGAGAAAAGGAGCCCTCTTGCACTGTTGGTGGGAATGTAAATTGATACAGCCACTATGGAGAACAGTATGGAGGTTCCTTAAAAAACTAAAAATAGAACTACCATACGACCCAGCAATCCCACTACTGGGCATATACCCTGAGAAAACCATAATTCAAAAAGAGTCATGTATCACAATGTTCATTGCAGCACTATTTACAATATCCAGGACATGGAAGCATCCTAAGTGTCCACCAACAGATGAATGGATAAAGAAGATGTGGCACATATATACAATGGAATATTACTCAGCCATAAAAAGAAACAAAATTGAGTTATTTGTCTTGAGGTGGATGGACCTAGAGTCTGTCATACAGAGTGAAATAAGAAAGAGAAAAACAAATACCATATGCTAACACATATGTACGGAATCTAAAAAGAAAAAGTGGTTCTGATGAACGTAGGGGGAGGATAGGAATAAAGACACAGACGTAGAGAATGGACTTGAGGACACGGGGAGGGGGAAGGGTAAGCTGGGACGAAGTGAGAGTGTGGCATGGACGTATACACACTACTAAATGTAAAATAGATAGCTAGTGGGAAGCAGCCGCATAGCACGGGGAGATCAGCTCAGTGCTTTGTGACCACCTAGAGGGGTGGGATAGGGAGGGTGGGAGGTAGATGCAAGAGGGAGTGGATATGGGGATATATTTATACATATAGCTGATTCACTTTGTTATACAGCAGAAACTAACACAACACTGTAAAGCAATTATTCTCCAATAAAGGTGTTAAAAAAAGAAACATCAGTAATAAAAGTAAAAAAAAAATCTGTAACTTTCCAGTGGGCACTCTGCATCCGCGGTTCTGTGTCCACAGTTCCCCATCCTCAGATTCAACCAACTGGGGATTATGTAGTACTGTTGTATGTATTTATTGAAAAAAATCCACATGTGAGTGGACCCCCGCAGTTCAAACCTGTGTTGTTGAAGAGTCAACAGTACCATTTTTTCCCTGTATAGTCATCCCTCAGTATCCGAGGGTTCCACATTCATGGATTCAACCAACCGTGGATCAAAAATATCTGAAAAAAAATTTTTCAGGAAGTTCCGAAAAGCAAAACTTGAATTCGCCGCATGCTGGCAGTTATTTACGTGGCATTTACAGTGATTTGCGTAGCATTTACGTTGTATATGTGTTGTAGTTTCTTAGGACAGAGCCGAAAGTAAGCTCGTCACGCGAGATGAATTGTGCCGCAGCACGGCAGTAGAGGGCGGCCGCTCGCTCAGGCAGAACAGCGCCGTCTGTCCTGCTGTGGTAGCTTTTATTAAAGCATTATCTAGGTTTACACTTTAAGACTTGTTTTCTTAACATTTCAGAAGTGCCAAAGCAGCAGCCTATGTTTTTATTAGTTATACAAGCAATAATTGGCTTTCGTGAGCACCTGCCGTGCTTCGTCCTTGAGCGCATGAACAGCACAAAGTTCCCACCATTATTCTGATTATACTGAAGTCGCGCAAGGACATTTCCTTGCGTTCCCACCGCTCTGATTAGACTGAGGACAGCTCATGGATCAGTGCCCAAAGCTCTCAATGCTTCTTTTGCAGGCCCCCGGTTTGCCGGGGCGGGGGGGGGAGCTCAAAGCATTCAGGACTGTTCACAGTTCTGGCTTATTCGCATGCCCCCGGTTTGCCGGGGGGGGCTCAAAGCAATCAGGGCTGTTTGCAGTTCTGGCTTATTCGCCAGCCCCCAGTTTGCTGGGGGGGGGGGGCTCATGGGTCACGTCTCCTTTCCATGTCCTCAGTTATCCCACTACATTTCCCCCTTTTTGTTTTACAATTTTTGTAGCATCAAGGAGAACACGGCAGCATTACTCTCGGTACTAATTGAGTCTGTACTAATTAGAACCCGTGTCCCCTGCATCGGCAGGCGGACTCTCAACCACTCAACCACTGCGCCACCAGGGAAGCCCTGTGATTATGTTTTTAAAGTCCTTATTTGTTAGAGATACATTCTGGAATATTTATAAGAAAAATGACAATATGCCTGAGTTTTCATTTAAAATCCTCCAGAAAAATAAGTAGGAGGAAAAATGAAGCAAGAATGTTAGAATATTCATAATTAAAGTGGGATAGTAGGTACATAGGGGTTCTTTATATTATTCTTTCTCGTGAAAATTAATAAAGGGAAACCTCACGAAAATGAAGTTGGAGGGCCAGAAGAGGGAGCTCTCATGCATGTACCACTGGCTGTTTTCATAGATCCCAACAGGAAGAGATGTACCTTGCATCTCTGGCAAAAAGTGACCTTATTTTATGACGCCAACAGGAGGAAGAAAGATTTTCTCTTTGCTTGGAAACAGCTCAGCCAGTGAAAATCCACTACACTTTAAACTCTGTTCCCTCCAGTGGACTTCTTGTTTATAACAGCCTCTCCCAGCTTTCCCTTCTCCTCTATAAAAGAGTTTCCTCTCCTTTTCTTTACTGGACTTGCATGTGGTTCACCATAGTTGCATGTCCTGGACTGCACTTCTTTGGTGCTCCTGAATAAATCTGTTTTGCAGGTAAAATAACTAGCTGTTTTATTGTTTTTAGGTTAACAATCTTCTTCTTTGGTGCATGTTTGAAATTTTTCATTAAAAAGTGGGGGAAAGCAGGTTGGATCACTGCTCTCCTGTTCTAGAGATGGAAATATTTGCCCAACAATCCCTCAAGAAAAATTCAAATACGATGATTTTTACAAAGGGAAGTTACAAGGCTTTGAGGGCTAATTCTAGGACGAATTGACCTGGCCAGCGAGGTCAGGAAAGATTTTCCTGAAGAAGAATATCTAGAATCTGAGAAAAGGAGTAAGAGTTAACTAGGATAAAAGAGGAGAGAAGAATTTCCAGGTGGAAAAACAGTTTGTGCAAAGGTGTAATTGGCATGACAGACCTAAAGAACACAGCATGGTAGGCGTAGAAAGTGTGAGAGGAAAAAATGAGGCAATACAAGTATGCCAGGGTTTCATGACAAGCCGAGTGCTATTGTGAGGGGTTTGGTTTTCACCTGGAAGCAGGAAACCATTGATGTGTGATAAGGGAGTGTGACATGATTAGATATGCATTTGAAAATATACGTCTTCCTCCATCCTGGAGAATGGAGTGCAAGGGGCAGGGAATTGAATCAATTACTAGTTGTCCCACTGAGAGATGATGATAGAGATGGGAACGAGGACATACATGAGAGATGTTTAGGAGGAGAACTTGACTTGGACCGATGGGAGGAGATTGAGTTTCTGACTTGTTAAACATGGATGGATGTTGCTCCCAGTTACTAAGATGGGTGACACTGCAGCAAGTTAGTTTGGGAGAATAAAATCAGCAGTTTGATTTAGGAGGTATAGAGATCCTTTAAGACATTCACGATGAGCTCACCAGTAAATATATACAAGTCCCAAGCTCAGAGGAGAGGCTGATAACAATTAATGCCATTGCAATTAGGACAGCAAACTTTGGATTCAGACTAGCTGGGTACAAACCTGATTTTGCCATTTGTTATCCCATGAATTGTAACAAGTTAGTTAAGTTCTCTGTCCTTTAAAGTCCTCGTTTGTAAAGCCTAATCAACAATAGACCTGCATCACGTGGTTTCTGTGAAGATTAAAGGAAATATATGAAAACACGTTAGAACGTTGTGTGGCACAAAGAAAATACCCAATAGATGTTAACTCTTATAAAACTATGAGCGTGCTGTCTTCTCAAGTAGATAAAATAATCATAGGATGCTGGTTTCAGAGCTTTGAATCATTCAGTGCAATTAGATTCCACAAATCTAATGTGTGAAGTAGACTTGTACAAATAGATCTCCTGGTATGCTTGCTAAATTTTTTTTTTTTTTTTGCCTGCTAAATTTTTAATGAAGGGAGTGTGTGTACTTTTTTGGATGCAGGCATTCTTTTTTTTTTTTTTTTTTTCGCGGTACGCGGGCCTCTCACTGTTGTGGCCTCTCCCTTCGCGGAGCACAGGCTCCGGACGCACAGGCTCAGCGGCCATGGCTCACGGGCCCAGCCGCTCCGCGGCATGTGGGATCTTCCCGGACCGGGGCACGAAGCCGCGTCCCCTGCATCGGCAGGCGGACTCTCAACCACTGCGCCACCAGGGAAGCCTGATGCAGGCATTCTTAAACATTTAAATTGTGTTATCTTCCTCTAAGTGGATTAACTTTTCAGGCAGTGAGAGTGGGGACACATTCTTTCATCCAAATAAAAACAGAGCTGATTAGATTCAGTCTCACTTGCTTTGAGGGATGATTGATACACTTGTTCCCCTAGGGTGCATTCCTCTCAGAGCTTTAACTTTAGCCTAAGGTGCTTATCAGATCCCCTCCCCCCTTGGCAAGCACTAAGCTCCCATTTTTGTACCTTCCACAAGACTGATGTATGTTTTGCTCTGCTACTGCTTAAGAATTGGAAACCAGCTAACTAACTAAATAATAGTCCATATTTAAATTTCCCCAATTGTCCAAAAACATGTCCTGTATAGCAGATTTTAAGTCCAGAATCTAATCACGTTCCATGCATTCCATTGGGTTGTTATGTCTCTTTAGTCTCTTTTTAATCTAGAACATTCTTCTGCCTTGTTATGCCATTTTTGTAAGTTTCCAGGACAGTTGTATAACCAGCAAGGATTCGTGTGCCCGTGGCCAAGAAAAACAAACTCTCAGTGAGTGTGTGCAGCAAAGTAAGGGTTTATGCAGGGCATCCAGGAAAGGAGTGGGAGGCAAGCCCTCCAATTCACTCCAACCTGGTCTTTGAGTTTGGGTTTTGTTTTGTTTTGTTTTGTTTTTAAATAAAGGGGAAGAACAAAGAAGCTGGGGTTAATCATCATCTTGTGATGTTTCTGTGACATTTCTTAATGTAGTTTCGGGAGTCAGGATGTCTCTGGATATGATTCTCTGGCCATGTGGTCCATGGCTCTGGAGTTTCTTAGCTCCTTTTTGCCCTGGAGAAACAACCTGAGTTTGTACATTAATGATGATGTCTGTAATAGCAATTTTAGTACATTAATGATGTTATCGAAAACAGTTTTAGTCATCTGATTCTGCTTGAGTAGTGTTCAGTTAGCACAGGATTGAGGTCTGAAGGGACAAGAAAGAAATTTTGGATAGAGAGATTAATCAAAAACTTGGTAAAGAGACTTGGTTTTAGGGGGATTCAGTTTCAATCCCCACTCCTGTTTTAACTTTCCCTAAATTTTTGAGGCGACAAGGCAATGATTGCTCTAGCTAATTCCTGCTGAAACAGGGCATAGTCCTGCCTCAATTTGGGGAATCTGCACTGAGTTGGAAATCTTCCGAGTTCCAAGTATTGGATCTGAGTCTTTCATGATTAAGAACTTAGTCCCTTGGTCCTCCCTTTTGGTGCAACAGACCCAATTAAAAGTAAGTGGAGGAGCGACAACGAGAAATTTAATAACCCTTGGCAAACAGATCTTGTTCCCTGAGGAATTCAGGAGAATAATCCTGAGAAACAGTCTGGACCTGGCACTTCTGGGGAGACTTGTTTTAGCCTTGTAGCCAGTTGCCTAATTTTATCTAAGTAGGTTTTATTTTGTAATGTGGTATTAACATATACAAAACAAGAGCTATTGGCCACACTACGCATCTGTCTCCTTTTTCTGCTAAAATCTAATCTAAAGCAATTTCATTGTCGAGTACTATTCAGGATAAAGAATCTAGTGTTTTATTCTGAGAGGCTGTAGCTTGAGCTCTTTCATTTGTTACTACTATTCTTAAGTAAGAGAAAGATTTCACCGTTACCTTGAGACTCTAATGTTGTAGTTGGCAGATACTGTCTTGAGAACGGATGGTGGTGTCCTTGATTCTGATACAGTTCAGAAAATTCAGGTTCACAGTAATACAGGCATGTGTCTAAAACCATGTCCACAGTGGCCATCCAGCTCTATTTTGATTTCTAAATGTATTCTTTCCTTAATGGTTAAAGCAAGTGTACAATCATGTTTGATAGTCCAAAAAACAGACCACTCTGGTCAGCATACAGTTTAAGTTAAATAATGTGTAAGCCAGAATGACGTCCCCAATATGTGAAATTTTCTTCTGTCATCTTTTGATTGCAGATCTTTAGCTAGATCAAAATATTTGTCCTTTGATGCCAGGGTGGTTGGTTGCTGCCTGCCCTGGGACCATGATGTCCTTTGGTGCTAAGCCTACTTTTTGTTTATATATATTTTGCCTAGTTATCCACATTGGAAGAAAACTAATCATACATGGTGAACAAGCTCAGAGGTATTCTAATGGGGAAGCATTTTATAGGGTATACATTTTTTTTTTTTTTTTTTTTTTTGCGGTACGTGGGCCTCTCACTGTTGTGGCCTCTCCCGTTGCAGAGCACAGGCTCCGGACACGCAGGCTCAGCGGCCATAGCTCACGGACCCAGCCACTCCACAGCATGTGGGATCTTCCCGGACCGGGGCACGAACCCGTGTCCCCTGCATTGGCAGGCGGACTCTCAATCCCTGTGCCACCAGGGAAGCCCCTAGGGTATACATTTTATTTATCCATTATACCAATTTGTCATACAAACACTGTATACATGCTTTTAGCATAGACTTAAAGCAAGCAGAGACATGTCATGAATAGCTATACTCTGTGACAACTTCACTAGAGAATTTTCTTTCCATCTTAAATATTGGGGCTAACAGTATGGTTAGAAGTAAAACAATAATTTTCCATGTTCTAGGAAGATAAACATCTGGTGAACAGTTCAATTAAATTAGTTGAATGGGTCTTACAAGCCTGGTCCAGATTCTTGGATCAGCTGCCGACCACTGCTGTGGTTTTCTTCTCATCCTGATGTGGGTGTCATTGGGGGTCAGCAGGCCTTTCTATAGACCAGTCCAATGCAAAGGCCTTTCTTAAGTGGGAAATACATATTCAAGAGTCAATTCGCTTCAGTTTTATTGCATATGAGCTATTTAAGAGTACCTGATGAAGGCCCTTTTATCTAGGTGGGAGGCAGTCCTTTAAATGATGCCTTTTCCAGTATGCACAGATCTCCTGGTTGCAGTTCTTGGGGCATCTGATCTTCATCCAAAGACAGCTTGCTGTGATCAGCTTCAGAAGTAAACTTAAAATGTCCTTCAATAATTCAGTTAAACTTTACAATAATGTAACATAACAGGAAGGAGCTATCTTAGAGGTGAGTCTTAGACAGTAAATACAGACCTCAATCAACAAAATTAGAATTTAATATCCACTGAAGCATAATCTTTTTCTCTGTAAAATTACCCTAATTTCTACCAAATATAGCCAAATTGAGACTAATTTGTTTGCAAAATAAGCTTGGTTTCAGTAAACTTGTTCTGATTTTTACATAAGTGTAATCGATTACATAGGCTCTTTTAAATTAGCTGTGCTGGAACTTTTTATAAGGAATCTTAATAACTTTTAAAAGGCCTCTCAAGGCCACAATGCCATGCCAAGAGCTGGCCATAGATTTGGACTATGCTATCTATAGACTTAGGTGAATTTCTGTCTTCTTGAAGTCCCCAGAGTATCTTGAGAATTCTGCATGTGTCAGGAGGTGACCTTCCTTATTCAGTTGATAAACCTGCTTGGAACTTAAGAGTTTCCAATTCTGGAGGGATCAGTAGAGAGAAAAGATAAATGTTTCAGTTCTGCTTACAAAGTTATAATTTATCAAGTTGCTGTCATTCATAATTAGCTTGAGGGGAAATGTTTCCTTATATCTGGAAAACACAGATTAAAAGCCAGTAATATTTCAGATACGACATAAAATTTTTGCCGATGTTCACCAGTTCTCTCCGTCCTGTATAACGAATTCCATTTTGTTAACGGTTTTATGAAACCATTAGGGTTTACATTAGAATTATTTAATTTCTTACCCAGTTCAGTGGTATGATCCAAAAGTTATCAGAAACCTGAACTTGTGAAAAAATCCTTTCTATGATTATTCTTGAAGATGAAGTATTTTTGCAAAAGCATGAGTAGAACAATAACTGTCTATGAAGGACAAAAGACTTAAAAATGTATGGTTAAAGATCTGATTACAATGCAATTAACAAAGAAAAATGGTTACTCTTGTGACATACAACACTTTAAGGTAATAACTTGAAATATGACTGATAATATTATGCCAGGACATATCCAAGTTTTAGAAATTTCATATAATTTCCAGAATATCTATACTAATGACATTTAGTAAAACCTAAGAATGTTTATCTCCAATCACTTGACAACGTTTCCCAAGTAATTTAACATACCGAATAATCCTAATTAGTTTGATATATCTCTCTGAGATGCCTCAGGGTTCCTCTGAAGCATCTCTCTGTCTCTCAACCGTGCTGTGGCATGTGGGATCTTAGTTCCCAGACCAGGGACTGAACCCATGCCCCCTACAGTGGAAGCTTGGAGTCCTAACCACTGGACCGCCAGGAAATTCCCGCTGTGAAGCGTCTCAAAGGTAGCTGGAGGTCAAAAGAATTCAACTAGAGGGGCTTCCCTGGTGGCGCAGTGGTTGGGAGTCTGCCTGCCGATGCAGGGGACGCGGGTTCGTGCCCTGGTCCGGGAGGATTCCACATGCCGCGGAGCGGCTGGGCCCGTGAGCCATGGCTGCTGAGCCTGCGTGTCCGGAGCCTGTGCTCCAAAATGGGAGAGGCCACAACAGTGAGAGGCCCGCGTAACGCAAAAAAAAAAAAAGAATTCAACTAGAATTTGATATTTGGGAATTCGTAAAAAATATCAAAAAACTTCAAAACACTGGGTCAAATAGGATCACAGGTCACTCTGAAACATACTTGGTCCCTTAACCAAAGTGATAATAAAAGATAAAGAAATTTTACAATCTGTTATCAAGGGCGGATGAATATTCCAAGAATACTTTGTTCCTCTGACAGAGGGAGAAAACCTAATTCAAGGTTTGTACTACTTTACCTTTAATATTAGAATTCCCTTATTCAATAAAATTAATTCTAATCTTAGTTAGTCCTGACCACACATAGAATTCCTTTTTAAAGTTTTTTTTTTCCCCTCACAAATCTACAATTTTCTATATCCATATTACTTTCTTTCCCATTTAGAAATAACCAGTTTTGGACCAAATTACTTTCTTTTCCTTAACAAAATGGATTTCCATGCCTTATACCTTCTTTTTCCTTGTATACAAAGATGTGTTTCTTATACATTTGAATTCTCAACTCTGAAAAACCTTAATTTCTAGTGAAAACTAAGAAGTAAGCAATTATAAACTTCCTTACATTAGCACTCTGTAAGATTATTTATAAGTTACAGCACTCTGTAACTTATAAATGCTCTTCATAATTTCTAAAACCATGTGCTTTTTATAGAAAATGTGCAGCATAGCACCAAATATATGTGTTAATAGTCCCAAATATCTTTAGTTTTTCTGTAAAAGGAAGCCTATGTTCAGTAATCAATGTTCCATTATCTTATTTTATTTGGGTATGATCTAGATATTTAATAAACTTCCACCATTTAACTTAAGTTAGCAAAACTCTAAAGTTTCAAGTTCCCAAAATCTGGAGAGACTATTTAAGTAGACAGTCATAAAACATAATTATTCCTAAAGAGTTCACCCCAAAACTTTTATTTACATTTAACTTCCCATCATATCAAGTTATTTTTCTTGCTGACAAATTTGCAACAAATAAAATAGCATCTTATTTGACTTCTAGTAAACCTAGGTACATTCAAAGTATTATACTTAATGGTGATGACTCTAGAGACATGTCTAAATTAATTAAGCTAAACGAGCATCAGTTAACTTTAATATCAGATAGTAATTTAATACTGAGTATTTTCCAGGTCATGTGATCCTGAAATTCTTCAGCTTAGTCTCTTTTATATTTCTAAGAATTGATATAAGCACTTAATTTCTTACCTTTTTTTATTTTTTATTTTTTTTTTTGCGGTACTCGGGCCTCTTACTGTTGTGGCCTCTCCTGTTGTGGAGCACAGGCTCCGGGCGCGCAGGCTCAGTGGCCATGGCTCACGGGCCCAGCCGCTCCGCGGCATGTGGTATCTTCCCAGACCGGGGCATGAACCTGTGTCCCCTGCATCAGCAGGCAGACTCTCAACCACTGCGCCACCAGGGAAGCCCTTACCTTTTAAAAAAAAAAAAATTATTTATTTATTTTGGCCGCATTGAGTCTTCGTTGTTGCACACAGACTTTTCTCTAGTTGTGGCGAGCGGGGGCTACTCTTTGTTGTGGTGCATGGGCTTCTCACTGCAGTGGCTTCTCTTGTTGCGGAGCACGGGCTCTAAGTGCACGGGCTTCAGTAGTTGTGGCACATGGGCTCAGTAGTTGTGGAGCACGGGCTTAGTTGATTCGCAGCACGTGGGATCTTCCCAGACCAGGGCTCGAACCCATGTCCCCTGCATTGGCAGGCGGATTCTGGAAGGCCAGCACTTAATTTCTTTTAAGCCAATTAAATAGAACTCATTTATAAGTTAGTTTTGATAATGCTGTCTCAAGCTAAAGACATATCATATTCATAATGCACACATAGATACATAGAACCAGAGATCTCATAAGTTCATTTTAAAATTTAGTCACGAATCAGGTATTACTATGTAAAAGTCACTCATTTATAAATAACGGTTGAATTAATTTAGGTTTATTATTATTTTTTATTAATTTTTATTGGAGTATAGATGCTTTACAATGTTGTGTTAGTTTCTGCTGTACAGAAAAGTGAATCAGTTATACATATATCCACTCTTTTTTTAGATTTCCTTCCCATTTAGGTCACCACAGAGCACTGAGTAGAGTTCCCTGTTTATACAGTACGCTCTCATTAATTATCTACTGAAATAATTTAGGTGTAAAAAGACCTCTTTTACCTTTTTTTCCTTCAGTCTCAGGAGTTGGAGATGGTCTAGATGAGATAAGACAGGAGTTCCTGAAGGCCCTGGTCAAACATTTACATCTCAAGGCACAGGGAGAGAAAAGCAAGTCCCTCCTACAGAGACTTATTCCCTTAGGGTCAGAATTCTGAAAAGATGTTTATGGAGTTGGCAAAACCAGTTTGGGATTGTCAGATGAGCCTTATCTTGGACATTTTTCTCTGGAGTCTGCAGAATATTGTGGCCATGCAGTGTTACACAAAAAATATCATTTTGGCCTTAGTCATGGAACCATAACTAAAGGTGGTCCAATTTTGTAGGACTCATTTTAAAGGACTATTTTTAGGAACTGAACTTTCCCATGTCTGCCAATTAAAATAGTGCACCTTCTTTAAGACAAATACACAAGAGAAAAGTTAAATCACTTCCAAAAGATTTAAAGTTAAACCAATTTCAAAAAGTTTAAAGCCATTTAAAGCAATTCCAAAAGCAACCTTAGACTATTACTTTTACCAAACCCAATTTTTCTCCCAATACCAGGCAATGGGCCTAGGAGGTCACCATAATACAAGGATAAATGTTTTTGGCCTGAACTGTCATGCTGGCTGCTTACCGAAAGATGTATTTCAATCCAAAAACTGTTCCTTTACTGCATGCCTAAAACATTGCCTACGGGCTTCCCTGGTGGCGCAGTGGTTGAGAGTCCGCCTGCTGATGCAGGGGACACGGGTTCGTGCCCTGGTCCGGGAAGAGCCCACATGCCGCGGAGCGGCTGGGCCCGTGAGCCATGGCTGCTGAGCCTGCATGTCCGGAGCCTGTGCTCCGCAACGGGAGAGGCCACAACGGTGAGAGGCCCGCTTACCGCAAAAAGAAAAAAAACAACAAAAAACAAACATTGCCTGGGGTCGCTGATGCTCTGTTGCAAAGGGAATTCCCCAGCTGGATCCCCAGGCCAAAGGGGCCTGGGCGTCTGCTGGATCTGCAAATGGAAATCCCCGCACCTGCAGAGGGCCAGCAGACCATGGACACTAACCTCAGAGGAAACTGAGAGGTCGCTCATGGTTGCCAAATTGTAACCAGCAAGGACTCTTGTGCCTGAGGCACAGAAAGACAAATTCTGACAGTGTGTGTTTGCAGCAAAGTAAAGGTTTATTGAAGGGTGCCAAGCAAGGGAGTATGAGACAAATCTCAGATCCATTCTGACCTGGTCTTTGAATTAGGGTTTTTTTGTTTTTTTGTTTTTCAAGGGGAAGAACAAAGAAGCCGAGATTGCATGGCCCATTCAGTCCGTGTCCTTGTGCCAACCTGCTGGTGGGTGGGGACTGGGACACGTGGCTGCTGGCTGTGGAGCCCCAAGGGTCCTGGGGCTAGTACTGGCCCACTGGTGGGCAGAGCCAGGTTCTGGTGTGAATGGCTGAGGGGCCAGAGTCCCAGAGCTGGTGTCCTGCTGTTGTTTGGGGCTAGATTCTGGGGCAGGTGGCTCAGGAGCCCAAGGTTTCTCGAGGCTGGTGCCAGCCCGGTGGTGGGTGAACCAGGTCCTGTGACCTGGCTGGCTGCAGGGTTGTGGTGGTCCTGGGGCTGCTGCCTACACACTGGTGAGTGAGGCTGTGTCCTGGGGCTATTGCTGAACCACCGGTGGGTGGAGCCAGGTCTTGGGATTTCTGGCTGCAGGGCTTGGGGTCCCCAGAGCTGGTGTCAGCCCACTGGTGGGTGGAGCTGTGCCCCAGGGTCTTTGTTCCAGGGTTCTGTGGGTCCCGGAGTTGGTGTCACCCACTGGTGGGCAGGGCCGTGTCCTGAAGGCTAGCTGTGGGGCCCCATGGGTCCCAGGGCTAGTACCAGCCCACTGGTGGGTGTGGCTGGGTCCTGGACCTTCTGGTTGGTGGGGCCAGGTCCCAGGGCATCTACCTGCTTGGTATTGGGTATCCCAGGACTGGTGCCAACTGACTGATGGGTGGGTCTAAGTCCTGGTGCTAATAAGCTAGAGGGAGGATTCCAAAATGACACTTGCCAGTAGCAGTGTCCTCATAGTAGAATAAGTACCCCAAAAAGGCTGCTGGCAGGGTCTGTTTCCCCAGGGTGAGTCCCAGTTTCCTCCTGCCCCTCTAAGAGGCTCTCTAAGGTCAGCAAGTGTGTCTGACACAGGTTCCTTTCAAATTACTGCTCCCGTCCTGGGTCTCAGAGCATGAGAGAGTGGAGTCTCTGTTTCCTACAGCCCTCTGACTCTCCCAAGAGTAAGTCCCAATGGCCTTCAAAGCCAAACGTTACGGGTGTATGTCTTCCTGCTGTAGAACCCCTGGGTTGGGGAGCTCAGACCCCTCACTCCTTCGGGAGACCCTCTGCAGTTGTAATTATCCTTGTGTTTGTGGGTTGCCTAACTAAGGGTGTTGGTCTTGACTGTACTGCATCTCTGCCCCTCCTACTTACCTTGTTGTGGATTCTGTTTTATATCTTTATTTGTAGATCTTTTCAACTAGTCTCTGGGTCGTTCTCATAGATAGTTGCTCTGTAAATAGTTGTAGTTTTGGTTTGCCCATGGGAGGAGGTGAGCTCAGCGTCTTCCTACTCTGCCATCCTGGCCACTCAGAGAATTTTTTTTTTTTTAACATATCTCAACTGACTCAAGAAGAAAATATAAAGTATGAACAGAACTATAAAAGTAAAGAGATTGAATCAGTAACCTCCCAACTAAAGCCCTCCTAGATGAGACGGCTTCACTGCTGAATTTCTATGAGGCCAACGTTACTCTGATAACAAAGGCAGACAAAGATATCACAAGAAGGGAAAATTACAGATCAACATTCATATGTATTTTCTACATGCCTTGGAAAGAGGAAATGTGATTGCTGACTATCTAGCTGTTCTCTCCCACAGTGTGACTCACCTGTGAATTGTACAGGGTTGCAAGTGACCCCTTCTAAACGAAATTCCCTCCAAATTATGGAAAGCACACAATTTCACAAAACATTGAAATTAAATTATAGTAGAAGGTAATTGAGTATTCCTAAAATTTCTAGACTCTACAGTGACCTAAATTAAAATGGTTCTTTAAAAGAAAACACTGCCATCAAATTTCGATGTTGCAAATATTTATAACAGACATAGAGTTGTCCTAAGGCTTTATAGTACATCCAGGAAGCCACCAATAGGTCTCCACATATATGTAAAGACTGCCCTGGGATTGCTAGGAACAATGGTCATCAAAGTGTGTTTCCCAGATCAATAAATCAGCCCATCTGGGAACTTCTTTTTTTTTTTCTTTTGCGGTATGCGTGCCTCTCACTGCTGTGGCCTCTGCCGTTGCGGAGCACAGGCTCCAGACGCGCAGGCTCAGCGGCCATGACTCACGGGCCTAGCCGCTCCGCGGCGTGTGGGATCTTCCTGGACCGGGGCACGAACCCGTGTCCCTTGCATCGGCAGGCGGACTCTCAACCACTGCGCCACCAGGGAAGCCCTGGGAACTTCTTAAAATGTATATTTGTGGGTCTTAGTCCATATCTACATATATTGGGTTGGCCAAAAAGTTCGTTTGGGTTTTCCACAACATCTAACGAAATTTTTGACCAACCCAATATATACTGAACTCTGAGGGTGGGACCCAGCCTTATGTGTTTTTATAAGCCCTCTAGGTGGCTCTCATGTACCCTAAAGTTTGAGAACTACTGGCCAAAAAAAGTCTCTTCTGGTAAAACAACAAAACAAAATAAAAACAAAAAAACCCCTGCAAACTCTCAAGAGAAAGAGAAGACAAGCCACAGGTTGGGAGAAAGTAATTGCAGAACACATATCTTGATAAGACTCTTGTCCAAAATAAAAGAATTCTTAAAAGTCAACAATAAACCTAAACAGACCTAAATAGACATTTCTCCAAAGAAGATATACAGATTGCCAACAAACACATGAAAGAATGCTCAACATCACTAATCATTAGAGAAATGCAAATCAAAACTACAATGCGATATCATCTCACCGGTCAGAATGGCCAGCATGAAAAAATCTAGAAACAATAAATGCTGGAGAGGGTGTGGAGAAAAAGGAACCCTCTTGCACTGTTGGTGGGAATGCAAATTGATACAGCCACTATGGAGAACAGTATGGAGGTTCCTTAAAAAAATAAAAATAGAACTACCATACGACCCAGCAATCCCACTACTGGGCATATACCCTGAGAAAACCATAATTCAAAAAGAGTCATGTACCACAATGTTCACTGCAGCTCTATTTACAATAGCCAGGACATGGAAGCAACCTAAGTGTCCATCGACAGATGAATGGGTAAAGAAGATGTGGCACATATATGCAATGGAATATTATTCAGCCACAAAAAGAAACGAAATTGAGTTATTTGTAGTGAGGTGGATGGACCTAGAATCTGTCATACAGAGTGAAGTAAGTCAGAAAGAGAAAAACAAATACCGTATGCTAACACATATATATGGAATCTTAAAAAAAAAGTCATGAAGAACCTAGGATGGGAATAAAGATGCAGACCTACTAGAGAATGGACTTGAGGACATGGGGAGGGGGAAGGCTAAGCTAGGACAAAGTGAGAGAGTGGCATGGACATATATACACTACCAAACGTAAGGTAGATAGCTAGTGGGAAGCAGCCGCATAGCACAGGAAGATCAGCTCGGTGCTTTGTGACCACCTAGAGGGGTGAGATAGGGAGGGTGGGAGGGAGACGCAAGAGGGAAGAGATATGGGAATATAAGTATATGTATAGCTGATTCACTTTGTCATGAAGCAGAAACTAACATACCATTGTAAAGCAATTATACTCCAATAAAGATGTTAAAAAAAGGGGATGTAATTGAGCTAATTAAATAAACACATCATTGAAAAAAAAAGTCAACAATAAGAAGAAGAACAAGTCAATTTAAAAATGGGCCAAAAGGGCTTCCCTGGTGGCGCAGGGGTTGAGAGTCCGCCTGCCGATGCAGGGGACACGGGCTCGTGCCCCGGTCCGGGAGGATCCCACATGCCGCGGGGCGGCTGGGCCCGTGAGCCATGGCCGCTGGGCCTGCGCGTCCGGAGCCTGTGCTCCGCAATGGGAGAGGCCACAACGGTGAAAAGCCCACGTACCGCAAAAAAAAAAAAAAAAAAAAAAAAAAATGGGCCAAAGATCTGAACAGATGCCTTAACAAAGAAGATACACAGATGGCAGATAAATCTATAATAAGATGCTTAACATCAAATATCATTAGGGAATTGTAAATTAAAACAACAAGATACCACAACCAGCCTTTTAGTATGCCTAAAATTTAGAACACAGACAACACCAAATACTGGTGAGGCTGTGGAGAGACAGGAAATTTCATTCATTGCTGGTGGGAGTGCAGAATGGTACAGCTGCTTTGGAACGACAGTTTGATGTTTTCTTCCAAAGCTAAACGTATTCTCACCATGTGATTCACCATGTGCTCCTAAATGTCTACCCAAAGGAGTTGAAAACTTCTGTCCATAGAAAACCTGCACATAAATGTTTATAGCAGCTTTATTCATAATTGCCAAAAGCTGGAAGAAATCAAGGTGTTTCTCAGTAGGTGAATGGATAAATAAACTGTGGTACATCCAGACAATTGGGATATTGTTCAGTGATGTGAGTGAAGGAAGCCATGAGAAGACATGGAAGAACCTTAAAGGCATATTAGTAAGTGAAAGAATCCAATCTGCAAAGGCTACATAGTGTATGATTCTGACTATAGGACATTCAGTAAAAGGTGAAACTATGGGGACATTAAAATTATCAGCGGTCCCCAGGGTGAGGGAGATGAGTAGGTTGAGCACAGAGGATTTTTAGGGCAGTGAAAATCCCCTGCATAATATTTTATTATTATGTTATATAAAATATGTTATAATATCTTATAACATATAAGATATGTTATTACACATGTGTCCAAACCCATAGGAAGTATAACACCAAGAGTGAACCCTAAGGCAAACTATGGATTTTGGATGATTATGATGTGTCAGTGTAGGTTCATCTATTATAAAAAATGTACCACTCTAATGGGGCATGAATAATGGGGAGGGTTTATGGGAAGTCTCCGTACCTTACTTTCAATTTTGTGTGGAACTTAGAACTGCTCTAAAAAAATAACGTCTGAAAAAAGACATTAGTGGAAAAACTGGTGAAATCAAAATAAAGTCTGAAATTTAGTTAGTAATAACATACCAATGTGAATTTCTTTTGGCAAGTGTACTTGGGTATGTAAGATCTTAACATTAGAGGCAGCTGGATGAAGTGTATACGGAAACTCTCTGTATTATCTTTGCAACTTTTCTATGAATCTAAAATTATTCCATAATAAAATGTTTATTCACACAAACAAAAAACCACTACAAGCCCTACCTGGATATCTAGACTATAGGAGGCTCCAATGACCAGTTCAACAGAGTACATATTAAAAAATAAGTTCAACAAGGTACATATGGTCTTTGGGAAAGAGTAAGCTCCAAGTCTGGATCCTGGGAAAATTGCCTCAGAAATTACAGAAATGCTTACATATGTTCACCAAAATACATGAGTAAGACCCATCACAGAGAAAAATGTCTTGAGGAAGAATAAATAAATGAAGGTGGAAGAAAAATGAAGAACAAAGAGCCAGTGAAAGGGAAGCTAAGAGGCAAGAGAGAGGCATGGTTATTTTTATTTATTTATTTATTTAAAAATTTATTAAATTTTTTTATTTATTTATTTAGTTAGTTGCGCTGGGTCTTAGTTACAGCAGGTGGGCTCCTTAGTTGCGGCTCACCGGCTCCTTAGCTGTGGTGTGCGAACTCTTAGTTGCAGCATGTATGCGGGATCTGGTTCCCTGACCAGGGATCAAACCCGGGCCCCCTGCATTGGGAGGGCAGAGTCTTAACCACTGTGCCACCAGGGAAGTCCCGAGAGGCATGATCTTTTTAAAATTCAATTTGTATGTTAAGTTCCCTTGCTTAGAATTCTTCATGGGCTTTCGACTGTCCAAAATCCAAACTCCTTAATGTAAGTTATGAGGACCTCCTCTATGATTTAAGCCCTGCCAAGTTCTTCACCCGAGTTTGCTGCTGTCTCGTGTGGGAAAGCTGGGCAGAACTGGATATCAGGGGCTTTGACAGTCCATCTCCTCCACAAGCTGTCCCCTAGACACCTCATTCTTGCACCCCAGGTCAGGCCAAGAGTTGCCCACCCACAGAACCCCTTCTTCACCTTCCGATTTCAGGTGTCTTACAAAACTTATTCTTTCTCCCAGCACCCTGTTTACTTACTCTTTTGTCCTGAGTGACAATTTTGAACATTTTATTCATTTCTTCCTTGACTTTCATTTATTTTCCTCCACTGTGTGAGGTCAGAGATGAAATCTGGACTCACACTTTTATTCCCAGGACCCTGCCCAGCACCAGACACAGAATAGGTTCTCAATAAGCATGTGTTGAGTGGATGATTGGAGGGTGTGGCCTTAGGGAGGGGTAGGGCAGAGACCTGATTTTGTTAAAATTTTGCTTAAATATTAGGCTTCTAAGCCCAGCAGACACATAGACGACAATTCAGAGTCAGGAAACACCTGCTTGAATCACTGCACTTGTAAAAAATATCATGGCAGGTAAGCTGGGGCAAAGGCAATGTCTGCTTAAGATGCTAGAGGTTGAGTGTTTGGGTTGTGATAAAGTAAGGTGAGGGGGTGAGACTTTGTGGTAGCCCCTGGGCTTTGCCAACACCAGGTTGTCAGTTTGGGGAACCGCTGGGTTATACCAACAGGGAGCATCTGAAAAACAATTCGTAACTGGACTACCAGTGTTACGGAGTCCAAGCTCATTCTGCTCGCTGCATATGCTCGCTGCATAACAGGCCAATAAATCGGGAGATGACTTGTTGGGGCAAGGAATAGCGACTTTATTCAGAAAGCCGGCAGACCGAGAAGATGGTGGAGTTACCACGGTGGACTCACCACGGTGGACTCATGTCCCAAAGAATCACCTTACCTGAGTTCAGGCTTCTTTTATGCTAAGAGGCGAGGGAGTAAAGTCAAACATTTCCTGGTTTCCATCGCCTCAGGAGCAGATGTGTCAGATTGCCCGTCATTCCTGCAGTCATTCACAGGTTGACCTGGTCAGGATGTTTCCTGTGAGCTAAACAAAGATATTTTAGCTTAATGATCATTACCTGGGAGGCAGGGTTCCCAGAGATGGGCTATTATGTATAATTTAACATCCCTTTAATGATTAACTTGTAGTAGAATACAAATGTTTTCCCCATTTACACCACCAGTAATGTGAGTTTTTGTTTCTCCACCTTTTTTAACATCTGGTACGGGCATACTTTTTAAATGTCAACCATTTGGTGGTGTTCAAAAAACAACTGAGTAAATTTTTAAAGATCTTACTGGCTTTATTCAACGATTCATGAATCAGGCAGCATCTAATCTAGCATATCAAAAGGAGCTCCGAGGAGCTGTGTAAAATGAATGATTTTTATGTGCAGAAGGGAGCAGGAACTAGTAAGTTATACAAGGCAAAAAATCAGATTGATTATTGCAGGGTTACTTCCCTTTATGGGGTGGCAGGAGTTGATCAGGCAGTTACCTAACTAGTGCTGATTGAGTAATTCCTGATTGATTTGTTTAAGATTCCATTTCTGGGAGAGCTGAAACTAAATTAAGTCTCTGTTTGATGATGTGGAGCTTAGCATAAGTGACTCCATTTGGGGGGTTTTGTTTTTAATAGTGGGTACTTGAAATTTGATCCAATTCCATTTCTTTATTAACCAGTGAAATTGAGACTCTTCACTCTATTTTAAAGTCTATTTTTAAGTTTTGCTTTTCTCTTATGCTGATTTTCCACTTCTCTTCTTTGCCATTTTTCTAGTGTTGTGGGTTTTTTTTTTTTTTTTTTACCTTGAGGCTTAGTAGAACATTTTTGTTTTATTCTAGACACCAATAATGTATTTCTTATATTTGTTGCAAATATATTCTCCCAATCTGTGGCTTGTGTTTTTAAATTTACTCATGAGTTCTATTGCCCAGATATTTTAAATGTTGATGTTGGAATATTTACCAACATTTCCCTTTTATTATTGTATTTGGAAAGCCTAGTTTAGAAGTCTACTTCTTGTCCAGGGATGTGAATATAATTGTATACATATTTTCTTTTTAAACTCTTTATTTTTAAAGATTTTTAAAAAGTTTTTTAAAATGTGGACCATTTTTAAAGTCTTTATCGAATTTGTTACAATATCGCTTCTGTTTTATGTTTTGGTTTTTTGGCCCGGAGGCATGTGGGATCTTAGCTCCCTGACCAGGGATCAAACACACACCCCCTGCAGTGGAAGACAAAGTCTCAACCACTGGACCCCCATGGAAGTCCCCTTAAATTGTTTTTTTTTTTGCGGTACGCGGGCCTCTCACTGTTGCGGCCTCTCCCGTTGCGGAGCACAGGCTCCGGACGCGCAGGCTCAGCGGCCATGGCTCACGGGCCCAGCCGCTCCGCGGCACGTGGGATCTTCCCGCACCGGGGCACGAACCCGTGTCCCCTGCATCGGCAGGCAGACTCTCAACCACTGCGCCACCAGGGAAGCCCTTAAATTGTTTCTTTAAGACAATTTTCTTTTAATAATAGAAGAAAGCAGTATTGTGCCTCAACAGGCCCACTCATCAAAACTTGTAACTGGTTCTTCTGATACATGTTCCATCACTATTGTTTGATACTGAACTAATGAAAATAGTAGTTCATTCATCAATTTTATATATTGTCCTCTCAGTTTGGTAGATGAAGATTTTAGATCCATAGCCCCATCCCTCCTCATTTTCACTCTATACACCTTACTAATAGAGGTTAATAATACTTTAACACTTGATTATTGGTTAGTTAAAATAATTTAATAATATTTTAATATTAATATTTTGGGGGCTTCCCTGGCAGTCCAGTGGTTAAGACTCCATGCTTCCAAAGCAGGGGGCACAGGTTTGATCCCTGGTCGGGGAACTAAGATCCCACATGCCGCATGGTGTGGCCAAGAAATAAATTTAAAAATGTTTTGATTAAGTCAATATCAATTTATTTTAATCACTTATGTAAATATTGTTCCCTGCAGAATTAATTTATACCAGAATGACTCACGTCACATAAACTTCACAATTTGAGGTGTTAATATTCTTCGTTTTTCCTCATATGCTTAAGGTGCATCTTTCTTTTCAACTGTGTGATTTATCAGTTTGGCCTGTGGCATATTCAATATTTTTTCCCGATGACCCAAACCCATCAGGTAATCAATTGAACCCATTTTCCTGATTGTCTCTTATATGGTGTGTTAAATAACAAAATTCAACTGAGTAAACTTGAAGATCTAATTGGCTCTATTATTTATTTATTTTTATTATTGTTATTTATTATAACAATTCATGAACTGGGTAACATCCCATCTAGGAAAAAGAAAGGAGCTTCTGAGGAGCTGTACAAAATGAAGGGTTTTTTTTGTTTTGCTTTTTGGCTGCGCACGGGCTTTCTCTAGTTGCTGAGAGCGGAGGCAACTCTTCGTTGCGATACGTGGGATTCTCATTGTGGTGGCTTCTCTTGTTGCGGAGCATGGGCTCTAGGCACGCAAGCTTCAGTAGTTGCAGCACGCGGGCTCAGTAGTTGTGGCATACCGGCTCTAGAGAGCAGGCTCAGTGCACGGGCTTTGTTGCTCCGAGGCATGTGGGATCTTCCTGGACCAGGGATCGAACATGTGTCCCCTGCATTGGCAGGCGGATTCTTAACCACTCTGCCACCAGGGAAGTCCCAAAATGAAGGTTTGTAAAGGCAGAAAGGGGTGAGACAAGGAAGTCATAAATAAAAGAAAGGATTATTTCAGGCAGAGTCACCTTTGGGGGAAGACAGGGGTCACCTTTGAGGGAAGATTAGCTCACTAGTGCTGGCCAGGAAATTCTAGATTGACTGATTAAAGGTCACATTCCTGAGAGGGGCTGAAACTAGAGTTAGGGTAAGTATTAAGTTTTGGTTTGCTGACATGGGGCTTAGCACGTTTGGGGCCTATTGTGTCTTTTACACAGGTGCTTGCTTTCCAGGCCTGGTGTATAGGAATCAACCTGGGAATTCCCCTTGTTACCCTTTTGTGTAGATCCTCTTTTCTTCCACACAAATCCCCCCCCCCCCCGCTTTTGTTTTTGTTTTCTTTGCCATACTGCGTGACACACAGGATCTTAGCTCCCCAACCAGGGATCGAACACATGCCCCCTGCATTGGAAGCACAGATTCTTAACCACTGGACCGCCAGGGACATTCCTCCTCCCTGACCCACCGTTCTTTATTTTGCTGGGTTGAACTATATCTTCGTGTAGTACACGGAAGATAAGTTGGTTGAACCTATGAGCATCTGAAAGTGTCTTTATCCTGTCGTCACATGGAAGGATAAATTTGGCTGCATAGAGAATTTTAGCTTGAAAGTAGTTTCCTTAAGAATGTAATATTAAAGTCCCTAACTATTATTGTTGCTGTGTACTTCTCTCTTTATTTCTTTAATATTTACTTTCTATATTTATGTCCTCCTATGTTGGGGGCAGAAATGTTTACAAATGTTATATCTTCTTGTTGGATTGACCCCTTTATCATTCTCTAATTCCTTTTTTGTCTTTTGTTACAATCTTTTGTTTTAAAGTCTATTTTTTCTGATATAAGTATTTCTACCCTAGCTTTCTTTTCCTTCCCGTCGGCATGGTATATATTTTTTTGATCCCTTCACTTCATTCTGTGAGTGTTTTCAGTTTTGAAGTGTGTCTTTTACAGGCAGCATATAGAAGGGTCTTGCTTCTTTTTTTTTAAATTTTTATTTATCCATTCAGCCACCTATGTTTTTTGATTGGAGAGTTTAGTCCATTTACCTTTAAAGTAATTATTGATAGGTATGTAATTATTGCCATTTAAAAATTATTTTCTGCCTATTTTTGTAGTCCTCTCTGTTCCTTTCTTCTTCTCTTTCTCTCTTCCCTTGTGGTTTGATTGTTTTCTTTAGTGTTTTTATATCTTTTGTCATTTTCTTTAGGTATTTAAGTGTTTGCTTTGTAGTTACCATGAGGTTCACATATATAATATACTATGTATTTGATAGTCTCTTTTAAGTTGATAGTAACTTAATTTTGAACATATCCCAAACTTTATATTTTTAAATCCCCCTCCCATGTTATCTATCTATCTATCTATCTATCTATATATATATCTTTTTTTTTTTTTTTTGCGGTACGCGGGCCTCTCACTGCTGTGGCCTCTCCGGTTGCAGAGCACAGGCTCCGGACGCGCAGGCTCAGCGGCCATGGCTCACGGGCCCAGCCGCTCCGTGGCATGTGGGATCTTCCCGGACCGGGGCACGAACCCGTATCCCCTCCATCGGCAGGCAGACTCTCAACCACTGCGCCACCAGGGAAGCCCCACATTTTATATTTTTGATGACACATTTTACATCTTTTTATTTTATGTATCTCTGGACTCAAAATTAATTTTGAATCAATTTTACTACTTGTGATTTATCCACTACCTTTATTATTGGATATATCTTTTTTTTTTTTTTTTTTTTTTTGTGCAGTACGCGGGCCTCTCGCTGTTGTGGCCTCTCCCGTTGCGGAGCACAGGCTCCGGACGCACAGGCTCAGCGGCCATGGCTCACGGGCCCAGCTGCTCCACGGCACGTGGGACCTTCCTGGACCGGGGCGCGAACCTGTGTCCCCTGCATCGGCAGGCGGACTCTCAACCACTGCGCCACCAGGGAAGCCCTGGATATATCTTTTATGAAAGATTTTTGTCTATTCTTTTTACAGGAAATCCAAATTCAGCTCGCCGATTCCGCACACAATTCAGCCGGAAACAGCTTGGAGCACTAAAAGATACATTTGAAAAGACCATGTACCCAAATTGGTTCATTATAAAAGAACTTTCTTCAAATATTCATCTTGATGAGTCAATAATAAAGGTATGTCCCTGAGTCTGTCTCTATATAGCCAGATAGCACACCTAACTCAGAGTTTCACACACATTTAGTCATCAGTATAATTCTGATTGCTTGAAAAATTGCTGTGCGCCAGAACAGACGTTAAGCATTTTATATATTTGTTCTAATGACCACCGCTTTTATTGAAGAACACTAAGGGTCACAGAAAGGAATTGTCTTCCGAGAATTATAAACACAAGAGCTAGAATTTGAACCCAGGCCTTTCTGACTCCAGGCCCACAATGCTAGATGATATCCTTTGGTGATGGATCTCAGATACTCCCATTTGGGTCTGTTCCTGTTTATTCTAGGTTCTCCTTAATCATGACATTCACAATTATCTACATGCCTTGCAGCTAAGTACCCACAGAATATTCAGGGCATAAGAACCCCTGAACGAATCCTGAAGGCACCCCAAGCTAGAATCCCCCTGCATGTTCTCAGGCTTCAGAATCCTCTCTCGGAGAACCCAGAGTATCCGCCAAGACAACACCCACTTTCTTAAAGATACCTCATGTTCTGGGCTTAAAGTGTTCTGTCCTGTTCTACCAATTGCTAGCACAATCCTACACTCCCTTTGCCCCCTGGATCCCAGGACAGAGAGGATAGAAAGAACCTTCCTCATTCAGATAAGTATGAAGACATGTGAGAGTCACTTTCACACACCAAAGCAACCTAATTTCTGAGGTACATGAGGATTCCCCTTTGGACACATCCCCCCCTTATTAACCCGCTCATCTCTTCCCTTCCCAGACTTGGTTTAAAAACCAGCGTGTCAAAAGGAGGAAGGAGGATCAATCTCAGCGAAATCTGTCCCTAGCAGACCCACAACAGGTCATTTCAGTGAAAGGGGAAGAGATGCCCTTACCTGGCACTTCAGGGAACACTCATCCCATGAGTCGCGGCATCTCAGATGCTTCCTATCATGAACTACATAAGGCTTTTCGTGTCGAGCAACATGAAGGGGCTGCCACCACTCCACGCAATTCATCCTGTGATTTTCTGCCTGACGATCTCCAGCAGATAAGTTTCAGAGACTCTGATCCTCCTTGGGCCTCCACTCCTTACGACGTGGATCAACTTATACAGTTATATGTCTTACCTGAGGATGATGATTCCAGCAGTCTCGATCAGTACCTCTTCCCAAAGTGCTCCAGCTGAGGGAGTAGGGCAGGCACTGGTCTCCACAGTGATGGCAAACACATCCACGGATCCTGAGAAAGTTCTGTGATCCAAATCTTGGTCAACTGAGATACATTTCTAAACACCTTTAATGGGTCCACTTCGGTCTAAACAGGTCACAGCCCAGGAATTTATTTTTTTTCTGAAAGAATAAATCCTTCTATCTTTCATCATTACCAGCAATATCTGTCCTCTAAGTGCCTCCTTAACCAAATTTCAGTATAAAGGACAGTCATCAGGTGTCTTTGGAGAAACAGCAGAAACCAACTAGTTTTCCTAGCTTGTTCCAGTTGAGCTAGCTCCGTTAACACCATGTAAAAATACCTATTTCCCATGGACCATCTTAATCTCTTAAAGAAAAAAAAGCATTTAGGAGTGTGACATTAGCAACACAGTGGACTAGGTGGTCCCAGCATTTGTACCTGACAAAAAACAATGATTTAATAATTATCCACTGATGAAAATAGCTCTGGGAGAGCTCTGGAGTTCAATTAAGAAGTGGCAGGGTAACAGGCACATGAAAAGATGCTCAACATGGCTCATCATCAGAGAAATACGAATCAGAACCACAATGAGATACCAACCCACACCTGTCAGAATGGCCATCATCTAAAAGAACACAAATAACAAATGTTGGCGAGGACATGGAGAAAAGGGAAGCTTCATACAGTGTTGGTGGGAAATGTACATCCACAGTGGAAAAGACTATGGCGCATCATTAAACGTGGGTTATATAGCAAATGTTTTATAATAACTATAAATGAAGTATAACCTTTAAAATTTGTGAATCACTGTATTGTACAACTGTAATTTGTATAATATTATACATCAACTGTACTTCAATATTAAAAAAAGAAGCAGCAGCAGCAGTGTCTGTGTGGGGCACAGAAAAACCAAGAAGGTCCCTATAGGAAATAGAAGCATTTCACCTGTGTCGCCACATCCTCCCATCCCACATATCTTGCTGCCAAGAGTGATCCCTTTGGCTGTGACCTCACGCTGGAGGAGAAAAGAAGAGCAGGAAGACCTTATCCACTATCGCCAAGGAGTACCAAGCAGCCCTTGTGGCTGTCAGTGATACCCGCAGTTTTGCCACTGAGGACTCCCTGAGTCTTCCCATATGCTAATCCCAGCTGATGGAGCTGTGCAGAGTCCATGCCTGAGCCCTCAAGAGCAGGAACTGATGCTGCAACTTCATCAAACACCAGCCCTCACCTACAGCGTGGACACGCACGTCGCTGATGCTTAGGTGATGTTGGAGGAAGTAATCCAGAGGATGTGACCTGTGAGATGGACCCAGCCAACGAGAGACTCCTCACCCCGTCTTCTGTCCTTGGAATGTACATTCTGCCCACATTTCCCATAGTGGAAGCTTCTGCAAGAACACAGCCTTGAGAGAGTAAGGTGTTGCTGAGACCATCCGAAGTCAGTATGTGACTGAACCCAGTCAAGTCCTCTGTATAAACATGTTAAGATTTGTTGCGTGGGTGTGGGATCTACTTGTCTCGTGTCCACCCAGGAGAAGCCTTTTAACTAAGTTTCTTTGCTCATTAGACTTGTCACCCACCAACCTAGCGTGATCTACATCTTTCTCTAGTCTATCCTTGCCCTCTGTGAGTATGGGGACCAGTTTATGAATCATCAGGTGGTTATCAAGAAATGGGATGAATAAAATGGAAACTGGGACTTCCCTGGTGGTGCAGTGGTTAAGAATCCACCTTCCAATGCAGGGGACATGGGTTCGAGCCCTGGTCCGGGAGGATCCCACATACCGTGGAGCAACTAAGCCCATGTGCCACAACTACTGAAGCCCGTGTGCCTAAAGCCCGTGCTCCGCAACAAGAGAAGCCATCTTAATGAGAGGCCTGCGCACGACAACGAAGAGTAGCCTCCGCTTGCTGCAACTAAAAAGAAAGCCCTGGGCTTCCCTGGTGGTGCAGTGGTTGAGAGTCCGCCTGCCGATGCAGGGGACACGGGTTCGTGCCCCGGTCCGGGAAGATCCCACATGCCGTGGAGCAGCTAGGCCTGTGAGCCATGGCCGCTGAGCCTGCGCATCCGGAGCCTGTGTTCCGCAACGGGAGAGGCCACAACAGTGAGAGGCTCGTGTACCGCGAAAAAAAAAAAAAAGAAAGAAAGCCCGCATGCAGCAACAAAGACCCAATGCAGCCAAAAATAAATAAATAAATTTATTTATTAAAAAAAAAAAAGAATAAACTTAACCAAACAGGTAAAACACATGAACACTGAAGTTTATAAAAAATTGGTAAAAATTAGAGAAGTCATATTTAAATGGAAAGATAACCAGCATTCATGGGTTGGAAGAATTAATATTGTTAAAATGTTTATACTTCCCAAAGTGATACCCTCCAGAAGTCACCTCATGAACACAGTGAAAAGCACCTTTATGGCTCTCATCACAGGAAATGCCACGGGTTTTAGGAGCTCTGTGTCAGGAGCAGAGACTAAGACAAAATATATATTTCTTATTATAAATAACAGTATCACAACTTGAGCGCCCAAGTACCTGGAAAAGAGTACAGAAGTTCAGACAAATCAGAGAATTGCAGAACAGGAATTATGGGTTATAAGGAGAAATTTTGAAGGAGACTGCAGAGGAAGAGAGAGAGTTACAATCCTGGTTCTTCCCTGTACAATGTGTCCCATCTTCCACTTCCAAAATCAGCTATAAATTGAGTTAGGCTCCCCCGACCTAAAGTTTGAGAGACATACTGAATTTGACCACGACAAGAGTGAGCAAAAGTGCATTGAAAAGTCTATGCATAAGAGGAGTGGATGAAGAGAGGGAGAGAAGAAAAGAGGGGAGAATTAGAATGGAGATATGGTCCCCATCAGAATGGGGGGTGGGTAGAAGGAGGGACTGAAATACATGAATGAAAGGGGGAAAGACAGTAATGAGGGGTGGCAGGACTGGAGGGTATAAAAGAAAAACTAGAAGCAGCTGGATTTATCGAGAAGTGATAGTATATCAGTGGGAAGGGTCAACATTGACTCAGACTTGGATGTTTGAAGTGAAAACAATACACCTGGACCAGCTCCAGGTGACAACAATGTCCTGAGTGTGTATGCAAGGCAGGCTGGGAAAGGAGGTCATTTATTTGAGTTGAGTGGCTAGAGAGAAACTCATCACCCACCTGAATTCAACTCACTTAGTGGTATGGAAAAAGCCTGTGATGCGGGGGGTGGGGAATGGTGCGCCATGTAAAGGTATAGGGAATGTGGTATTTTGCATAAAGATGGGGAGGAAACCTAGAATGCACAACGGGTGGAGAGAGAACTTTTAACCCAGCTCCCATTTCAGAGGTAAGGGGAGTGAGAAAGGGAGAGATTCTACTTGAGGAAGTTTCAAGGGCAAGAGGCAGGGCTGTTTCAGGGTAAAGACAGATTTTATACTTGTGTATCTCTCTCTGATGGTGCTTTTTTTGTTGTTTTTTGCGGTATGCGGGCCCCTCACCACTGAGGCCTCTCCCGTTGCGGAGCACAGGCTCCGGACGCGCAGGCTCAGCGGCCATGGCTCACGGGCCTGGCTGCTCCACGGCATGTAGGATCTTCCCGGACCGGGGCATGAACCCGTGTCCCCTGCATCGGCAGGCGGGCTCCCAACCACTGCGCCACCAGGGAAGCCCCTGATGGTGCTTTTTAATCTCAAATGTACCTTTAAGTTCCCTGGGAATCTGTTTAAACTGCAGATATTGATTTCTTGGGTATGGTGATTCCGTTGGCCTGAGATTCTCCATTTATAACAAGTTCCGAGGTAATGCAGATGCTGCTGGTCGACAGACCACACTTTGAGCAGCTAGGCTCTGTGGTACATTTTTATAGTGGTTATCAAACTTTCCATGTATTTCTGTGAGTTACAAATGGTTTTTTTTTTTTTTTTTTCAGGCTCTGAGTTTCCTGAGGCCGGTGTTTTCTTTAAAGCTGAACCCAGAGGCCAAGCAACAATATGAGGCAGGTACTCCATAATCTTGCAAATGATTACATTTAAAAATATGATTTAATTTTGTATGTATGATTTATATTGCATACGTAGTCTTGTGTTACAGAACTTTATGCATTGTAATTGTTACCGGACCAAACTTGGGTCCACTCGCCCAATGTGCAGCAAAGCCAATCTCTTGACACTGGGTTGTGGTGAAGCAAAGTACAGTGTTTGTTGCAAGGTGAATGCTTAAAAGGCCTGGATTCTCTGATGGCTTTTAGGGAAGAGTTTTTAAAGATGGCTTGAGGGAGAGGGATGCAGCCTCCCTGATCAGCTCACGGGCATTCTTCTGATTCATTGGTAACGGGGTGGTATTTCAGGAGTTAACATCATCAACCTTCTCGTTCCAGCTGGTGTGAGGTCTATGTGCTTGTGGTCAGCATGCAGTTAACGTCTTCCACCTGGTAGGGTTTTAGTATCTGCAAAACTACTCATACATATGGCTTAGGATATCATCTATAGCCCTTTAGGAAGAACTAAAGGTCCTTGACTTTGTTTTATGGGTATTAACTATTATTATTTTGTCTTGCTTGCCTGTTTTTGTTTCTGCGTTTTCTCACTTCTCTGATGAAATTTGCTCTTTGGACTGGGGGAAGACCTAGGAGACTAAAGCTTTTCTGCAAACAGGAGGCAGGGAAAATGGGGGGGGGGGTCTGTGCCTGGGGGTATCCTGCAGGTTCCTGCTCAGTTTCATAATTAATGTCTTGTTCCTGGGCCCACCTCATGAACTGACACACAGCACCCCCTCTTCAGTTCTGGGTATCTCCCACCTATGGGGGAGGCAGTGGGTGGTCACTAGCCTTGTCCAGGTAGGATCACCTGAAGTGGATCTGCTACCTCTTTCATTAAATCTTATTACCTGTTATTTGAATGCTTTCTGCTAAAGTTGGTCATAATTGATGAATTTGATGAATTCAATCAGGAAATGGACAAAGAAAATTGCTAAATCGATCTAAGAACTCTCAGGTTGTCTGGGGAAGGAAATAGTTCTGGGGAGGACACAGAGTATGGTCTAGGGGGAAAGAATGTGATACGTTAATTATAAAAAGGCAGACCTCAGAATTTCAGTTTCTAATTGGCATGTGAGGTGCTTGGAAGTTGCCGATCAATCCTAACAAAAAGAGAAAAGATGAACATATTGAAAAACCAAACAACTCTTCCTGAATATATGAGAGGGGGAGGGACTTCCCAGGTGGTGCAGTGAATCTGCCTGCCAGTGCAGGGGACACAGGTTTGAGCCCTGGTCTGGGAAGATCCCACATGCCGCAGAGCAACTAAATCCGTGCACTGCAGCTACTGAGCCTGCGCTCTAGAGCCCAGGAGCCACAACTACTGAAGCCCGTGGGCCTAGAGCCCGCGCATCACAGGAGAAGCCACCGCAATGAGAAGCCCGTGCACCTCAACGTAGAGTAGCCCCCGCTCGCCGCAACTAGAGAAAGCCCACGTGCAGCAACGAAGACCCAACGCAGCCAAAAATAAATTTAAAAATAAAATTAATTAATTAAACAAATTAAAAATACCTTTAAAAAATAATTTAAAAAGTAAAAATAAAAAATAAGAGAGGGAAGGACACAGGGCATACTGCTGCTCCCAAGATTGGAGAGACAGGCAAATACATGAAGTCTTTGCTTGCTGGAACAGAGACTAGGGGAAACTAACATGGGAACCAGTGCTGGGGTAGGAAAACCTAAATTGTAGCAGACAAACTGTTAGAGGACAAGTTGCACAATCTGGGAGTTGACTCCAGGGGGGACCCAGTCATAACGGGGCTGCTATAGTATTGTGGAATTTACCTCGAGGAGTTTGACCAGGTTCCCACATTAAATGTGGAGGAAAATCCCCTTGTGCTTCTAGCATGGGGAAGAGAAAAGAACCTTTTTTTTTTTTTTTCGGCCGTGCCATGCAACATCTTAGTTCCCCAACCAGGGATCAGGGATCGGACCTGGCCCTGGCAGTGAAAGCGCTGAGTCCTAACCACTGGACTGCCAGGGAATTCCCTTTTTTTTTTTTTTTTTTTTCAGCTGTGCTGAACAGCTTGTGGGATCTCAGTTCTCTGACCAGGGATTGCCAAGGATTGAACCTGGGCTATGGCAGTAACCACTAGGCAACCAGGGAACTCCTGGAACCATTTTGAAATATGCTAGAGCACTTCGTTCTTAACAAGGCCTGCCCTCAGGGCAACCTAACTAGCCAGAGCCCTACCTGCTAGGGTATTATCAGAGCCTCACTAACCTGGTGGAAGAAAATATCCAACTTCAGCTGGCTGGAGCCGCATGGGAGAAGGGAAACGCCTACTCCAGCCCACTCTAGCCATCTTGTCCAACCTAAGGGTGGGGGGAATCTGAGAAATAGTTGTGAAGTTTATAGTCCAGAATCATAGAGTCACTAAAAGACTGAGACCTAATCATAGGACTATAGAATATTTCTCCTCCCCCCACCGCAACTACCACATTCCTCAGGTATTTTTTGATGCAATTTTAAATGGGACTTTTAAAAACTTTATTTTCTCATATTTCATTATTAGTGTAAAGAAATGCAACAGATTTCTGTATATTAATCATGTATCCTGCAATCTTGCTGAATTCATTTATTACTTCCAGTGGTTTTTGGGTGGAGACTTCAAGGGTTCTCTATATAAAGTATCATGTCATCTGCAAATAGTGACAGTTTTATCTCTTTCCTTCCAAACTGGATACATTTTATTTCTTTTTCTTGTCTGATTTGCTGTGGCTAGGACTTCCAATACTATGTTAAATAGAAGTGATGAAAGTGGGCATCCTTGTCTTGTTCCTGAATTTACTGGAAAGGCTTTCGGCTTTTCACCATTGAGTATTATGTTGGCTGTGGGTTTATCATAAATAGCTTTTTTAAAAAAAATTGTACTTAAAATTTTCTTTTTTTAATTTTTGGGCTGCGTTGGGTCTTTGTTGCTGCATGCGGGCTTTCTCTAGTTGTGGTGAGGGGGGGCTACTCTTCATTACAGTGCACAGGCTTCTCCTTGCGGTGGCTTCTCTTGTTACAGAGCAAGGGCTCTAGGTGCACGGTCTTCAGTAGCTGTGGCTCACGGGCTCTAGAGCGCAGGCTCAGTAGTTGTGGCGCATGGGCTTACTTGCTCCTCATCATGTGAGATCTTCCTGGACCAGGGCTCCAACCCGTGTCCCCTGCATTGGCAGGCGGATTCTTAACCACTGTGCCACCAGGGAAGTCCCATTATATAGCTTTTATTATGTTGAGATATGTTCCCTCTACACCCACTTTTATGAGAGTTTTTTATTATAAATGGATGTTGTATTTTGTTAAATGCTTTTTCTGAGTCTATTGAGATAATCATGTGATTTTTCTTTCCTTTAAAACGTGGTGTATCACAGTGATTGACTTGTATTTGTTGAACCATACTTGTGACCCTGGAATGAATCCAGCTTGATCATGGTGTAGTTCCTTTTTATGTACTGTCTAATTCAGTTTGCTAATACATTGTTGAGAATTTTTGCATCTATATTCATGAAAGATATTACCCTGTAATTTCCTTTTTGTTGTAGGGTCTTTGTCTGGTTTTGGTATCAGGGTAATGGTGGCTTGTAGAATGAATTTGGGGGTGTTCCCTCCTTTTCAATTTTTTGGAATAGTATGAGAAGGATAGTTATATGTTTATGTTTTTATGTTTGGTAGAATTCCCCAGTGAGGCTATCTAGTCCTGGACTTTTGTTTGCTGGGAGTTCTTTTGTTTTTTTTTTAAATTAGATTCTATTTCACTTCTAGTGATTGGTCTGTTCAAATTATCTGTTCCAAAAAAAAAAAAAAAATTATCTGTTCCTTCTGGAGTCAGTCTTGGCACGCTGTATGTTTCTAGAAACTTGTCCATTTCTTCTAATTTGTCCAATTTGTTGGCATATAACTTCATAGTATTCTCTTATGACTTTTTGTATCTCTGTGGTATCAGTTCTTATTTCTCCTCTTTCATTTCTTATTTGGGTCCTCTCTTATTCTTGGTGAGCCTGGCTAAAGGTCTATCAATTTTATCTTTTCAGAAAAACCAACCCTTGGTTTCAATGATCTCTCTATTATTTTTATCTCTATTTTATTTCCTCTCTGACCTTTATTATTTCCTTCTGCTGACTTTGGGATTTGTTTGTTCTTTTCTAATTATTTTAGGTCATAGGTTATGTTGTTTGAGATTTTTTCTTGTTTCTTGAGGAAGGCCTATATCACTCTGAACTTCCCTCTTAGAATTGCTTTTGTTGCATCCCCTAGATTTCGAAAAATTGTGTTTTCATTTTCATTTGTCGTGAGGTATTTTCTCACTTCCTCTTTGATTTCACTGTTGATCCATTGTTTTTTTAGTACAATGGTGTTTAGTCTCCACATGTTTGTTCTTTTCCTGTTTTGATTTCTGTAGTTGATTTCTAGTTTCATACTATCGTGGTCAGAAAAAAATGCTTGATATAATTCCTATCCTACTAAATTTGTTGAGGCTTGTTTTGTGATCTAGTATGTGGTCTATCTTGGAGAATGTTCCATATGTACTTGAAAAGAATGTTCTTTTTTGGATGTAGTGTCCTGTAGATATCAATTAAGTCCAACTGGCATATCGTATCATTTAAGACCTCTGTTGCCTTATTGATTTTCTTTCTGGATG